>NC_046970.1:3228440-3285940 GCF_009769545.1 Cyclopterus lumpus | reverse complement strand
AACTAATCATGTGTTGAAGCTTTGTTGGTAATAAGTAATTAATAAAAACAACATTGGTTAGATTGTTGGAAAATGTATTTGAATTGATGAATATATATCTTAACTTATCAGAAAGTCAGAAGGTCCAATTGTGACAAAAAAAACTGAAAAAAGGCTGCTGAGCATCCAGAATTAAATAGTTTTATTAACAACTTTGCAGTGCACGTTTTTCAATGTGTCAGTGAAGTTTATCAGTGACTTCTTAACATTTATTGAGATGATAGAGACTCTTGACCCTTTCTTTAATATCTTTATTGACAACTAAGGAAGCATCGGGAGACATTTAGAAAAAAAATTATAATGTAAACTTGAAAATGACATTCCACAAAAGTATTTTATTCTTTTATTTTATATTCCATTTTTTACCCGTTTTATTTCCACATACATAATTTACGAGCGTTCTGTGACCATATTAAGATTAAACTGGAAAAGCTGTTTGAAATTTAATTATAAAAGTCGTACCCGGCCTTTCTGTGGACGCTATTCAAAATGTTAATTAGAATTTTGCAATGAAAATTCAATGGTTATAACCCATGCAATATTCAAGTAAAAATGTTAATTACATTTTCTAATAATCTGACAATGGAAACAGCATTTGACATTTTTTTTTTTTTTCTTGATTTACACTTCTGCAGCTGTGTGAATAACTTAATTGCACATTCAAAGTAGCAGTCAAATATATTTTAGGACCCGTAAATACTCAGAGGTGGACCACGGTAAAGCTGAGCCTTATTATCTTCAGACACATTTAAATACTGAAATCACAAATAGTAGTAAACACCAATTAATAAAGATGGTTGACATGATAACACACAGTATAGAAGAATGGTAACGTTACTATTGTTGTATGTAATGTTTAAAGCCAGTTCTGCTGGAGCCCGGCTATTTAGAATATGTTCCCAAAGGGAGCTGAACTGAAAGTAAAACGCATCTGAGTCTTGAGGCTTTGTAGAGGGCGAAGATGCATTTCACTTGAAGTTCGGTCGATTTTTTCGCAGCCCCTCTGGACCCTGCTGGAGTCTTTTGGGTAGAATCCGACCCAGTGGCACCGCCGACGAGCATTAAGAATAACTGTACAGAAATAGCCGAGCACATGAAATGAGACGGACAGACAGAAGCATTCCCACAATACTTCCTTTATAAATACTTACACTTATTTATCGCTTTACAGAAAATATAAATGTTACTTGTTTCTTTAAATTCTTTGGTACCAAGAATTAGAAAAGTTACCGTTGCATTTTTAAAAGAATAAATAACCACCTCAAATTAAAGTGTACAGGAAACTTGATTTTTTTTTGATTAGGTGTGATTTTGTTGACGATTGAATGATAATAAATTGATTTGTTGTGTTGTTTGGTTGGTAGGAGATGACCCACATTGTAGAACACAATGTAAATAATAATAATAATAATAATAATAATAATAATAATAATGTTTTATGGCGTCATCCTTGACATTGTTGTAGTTGTGCGTGTTGGACTGTAACGCTCATCATCAAACACCCTCAGCAAAGTAAACCAAAATATGTGATGTGAAGATGAATGTGGGGGATCTAAAAAAATAAAAATGTTTGAGAATCCTGGTTTAAGGCGCCAACAGCTGACCGATATGAAGGCGTCCTGGGTTTAAGTCCAGCCAGGAGCGGCTGCCATGTGTCACCCCTCCTCTCTTCCTCCCGTCTTTTATGGATTTCTTTTTTTTCTACCTTCAGCGATTGAGGAAGAAGTTTTTCATCTAAATGGAGAGTTTTCTTTCATCTAGAAGAGGGTGTCAGCCTCTCCTAAAAGCTACGGGCCTCGTAGAGATCCTGCCAACATCTAACAGCTAGTCGCAGCCATGTGGGGCCCCAGGATGTTGGAGCAGGTGAAGAGAGTCCTGAGGGAAAGCCCTGTTCTCCTGCTTTCCTCTCCGAGACGTAACCCAAGGATCAGCTCGGCATTCGGAGAAGTGCTACTTCCTGGCAGCAGGCCAGAAGCTTTGGACAGCTGGCACTGCGAGCGTGTCTCAATCCAGCTCTTCTCTCACACTGCATTTAGCGCACCAATACTACTGTGTGTTAGCAGTCTGTTGTCATCTCCTAATTGCCAGTATCCGAATAGTGCGAACATCAGAGGATGGAGTCTTAGAGGAGTCCTCTTACCTGCGGCTGGCCGAACAGAGCTGGAAGAACATGTCAAAGTGCAAAAAAACTAATTGCAGGATTTTCCTTGAGGGGCCATTGCATCCTTTAGAGAGAGTGTTTCAAGTCCTTTAGTATATCAGTCAAATGTAAAGACAATTGGTGAAACCGCTGACGAATGCTACCCTCTGCTGCCCCGGAGCATCAATCACAGTCCACGATTCCTTTGTTGCCTCTGTGATGACTGGATCATGGGAAACTATGACTATCTCTTGCTTTGGAAGAGGAGAAGTTGCTATTATGTTTTGGCCTTTGGAGCCACAATTCCCCGGTGGAGGTGTCCGTGCGATGACCTTCAGGCAGCACACACATCACACCATTGAAGATCAGGTCAATTGATCGTCTGATGACGTCCGTGTGACATTAGATGGTGAAGATTGTTTGTGTCGTCAATAAGTCTTGACCTTCTCACGTTCAGGATGAATCATTTTGGGGGTTTGAACCCAGCAAAGAACACACATGTGTTGTTGAACTGCTTGTCGTAGATTTCGATGATCTCGTTAACCAAAACCTGCGTTGATGAAGATGCGGCCGAACCATTCATACGCCTGTTGAACCTGATGTTTGACCTTTGACCTGGGGGCCTTTGGGGCTGGGGCTAATCACTGATGTTCATCTTTTCATTAGATTGTGAAAGAACATTCTTCAACAGTAACTTCTGACGTTTTACGAGCACATTCATTTCATTTCATTAACAACATAAACACAAACTTGTTTTAAATCTGGATGGATTTGAAGTTGCATTCGTAAAGATTTCTGCCTCATTCGCACGATTTGTCGTTTGATTTTGTGTTACGACTAAACCAATAAAAATAAATGCAGATTTTATAATAAATATTCAACAATATAACGACATCGTTCTTATTCATGATGTCTTTGAAAGGTGGACGACGAGATGTGTCTTTATGTCACCACAGACACACTGACACACACTCTCCATGACGACGTTGTGCATCGTCACACTGATCCTAGACGTGTCTACCAGTGCAGTGCCACTTCTTCACCAGCAGAGAGCGCCATAGATCTACACGTGAGCATCAACCTCAGTTTTGAATCTGTGCACATGTGGTCAGTGCAGTGGGAGAGGAAGCACAAGAGGAACCTTGTGAGTCAACGGCACCTTGCAAGCAGCTGCTTTTATTGCTTGGACAGAAACAAAAGAAAAGTTACTTTTTTTTTACTAAATAAAATGTCCTGTTTATTAGCATAAGTCAGTGTTGGGCTGTCAGCCCCTGATACACTTGCCTTGTATCCACTGATGAAATAAAGGTAATTCCACCTAACAGTCAGCAACATGGTATTCCTCTGTGTTTCTCAATGACAGGAAGGGGCTATCTCATAGGAAGTGGAAGTAGGAGCGTCCCTCTCTCTCTCTCTCTCTCTCTCTCTCTCACACACACCCCCCACGGCCATCCACTCGCCTCCTTCCCATCCTGTCGCTGTAAGCGGTGTGAGCCAGGAACACCCCCTCTCTGCAGGGCTATGGCTGCCTGCTAGTATTTTGGTAATCGTCATCCTCCCTGACCTGCTGGCCCGATCCTGGCGCCAGGAGTCTCCACGCCTCCCCTCCACCTCGCAGAGCCGACTACCCCCGACCCCACGGATAATTCAGACCAGCTGTTGCAAGGTGCCTTGCCTGCTCCCACCCACTATACTCACACTTGTCTCTTCTACAGTTTTTGAGTTTGTCTCAGGGAAAGAAAGGAGAAGAAGAAAAAAAGAGCCTGGCTGTGGGCTTGTTTGGAGGCCTCTCAGCCTTTGCATGGGGTCTCACTGGTGCATAAAATAAAGTCAATCACAGGCCTGGCTCAGAAAATCAGCACTGTGTCTGGATTAGATTTTGCAATATGGAAACACACACTTTCAGTGAGTAGTCGTGATGTGGCCGGGCGTCAAGCACTGATATGTGCCCCCCCCCCCACATGGTCCTACGCGAGTGTCGCTGACCTGAATATCTCTCATTCCTCTGAGAGCCATCTCCTCATTGGAGTCACATGAAGAGCATGTGCGTCCTCGATGATCAAGTGATACTGTGTGTGTGTGTGTGTGTGTGTGTGTGTGGATCGAGAGCCATTGCCAAGGAATGTTTGACGAGAAGAGAAAAAGGACTTGATTTGCCACAGATTATTTTCCTCCTGCGTTGAATTTGTGTTGCAGGAAAGGAAGCGTTTTCCAGCGCATATGTGTGTGTGTGTGTGTGTGCGCGCTTCATCCTTTGTATACTTGAGTGTTTTTGGCATTTGAGAGCTGTGTGTAAAGTAAGGTGCCTCTCTGTCTATGGCTTAACCACAGCGGGACTTTGGACTGAGATGGAGGGGAACCCCAAGCTTTGATCCCCACTCCACAACCCCAGCACTGCTGAGTAACGGGCCCACGAGTGAACAGAATACATGTGTGTGTGTGTGTGTGTGTGACAGAGGTTTGGATTGTTGTTTTTTTCACGGTGGTGGTGGTGGTTCGGTTGCCTCGTAGAACAGCAGTGGATGGTTGTCGGAGACAGAGGCCTGATAGAGGGGGGTGGGGGAGTCGTACAAAGAGCTGTTCTGGAGGAACTATGGAGGAAAATAGTTCATGCTGCACTGGGATTTCCTGCCTTTGCCCTGGCTGCCCCCCCCCCCCCCCCCCCCCACCCCCCTCCTGTCTGCCCGCTACGTTCTTGACGCCCTTCAGCAGTGTGGAAACTGCTCAGACAACATTTGAGCTGGAGATGTGTGAAGCAATTCATTTCATGAAAAGCTCTGCAGGGATCACGTGGGGGTTGATGAGAGATTCAGGGTCCATCCAGACTTTTGCAATCCGATTTCCATATAATTCCCCTCCATCAATCTGCCCACCGCACAGGGGTTGTGGAAAGTTTTGACCGTGCGCAATGTCTCATTCATGTCTCTCACATTGACTTGCAATTTGTCTGAGCCGTGTTATCTGATCTCTTATCACACACAGCTGGAATACACATTGCTTCGCCCCCCCCCCCCCCCCCCCCCCCCCCCCCCCCCTTCCCCCTGAACCTCGGCCCTGTGAATGGAAGCAGCCAAGTGGGCCAAGCCACCGCTGCTTGTGTCGAGTGCAGAAAGAAAGGACAGGTGCGTCACCATTTGGCCGCCTTCAGACGTATCGCACGGGTGTCAAAGAGGAGGTGGATGGGGACGAGGGACGGGGGGGGGGGGGGGGGGGGGAACGGGGGACGGGGGGGGGGGGGGGTCTGGCTTTAGTGTTCAAACCCGTCCCCTTTCTCCCCTTTCTCTTCCAGGGCTTTGATCTTAGGTGTCAGCGGCGGAGCTGGGGGGCATGTGTCACTCATTAGCGGTGTGGTGAGAGTGCGCTGGCTCGCAGCTTTTTTCCTCGTGCGGAGCAGAGTGGAGAGGATGCTGTGAAAATGGCTGCTCGCGGGGTGTTCCCGCTAATAAACCCGAAGGGTGGCGTCAGGGCTTTGGGGGTGGGGGAGCTGGGAAGAGAGAGAAAAAAAAAAACCCTGAAGGAAAGCAAGTTCACTTTCATAACCGCCTATGTGTTGAGCGTTGCTCTACTCTGCACACACTTATGCTAAACTGATAGCACAGGAAGTGGAATAGACGATTTCATTGAAAGGCCCCGCTGCCAGCAACTCACTGTCTTGGGAGAGGAGGGAAATGGAAACCAGATGTCTGAGATCCACTGTGAATATGTCAAAGCTCTTAGACTATGTCAGTTCCTCCATGTCCGATTGGTGGACTGAAACTTTTCTGCACCGTCATCAGTAATGCCTATAATTCTCCCTCCCCGCGGACATCGCGTACAGTCTTGGCTTGCAGCTACGACCCGGAGACTCCGGGAAAGAAGCTTCACTGTTCCAGATCCATTTTTTTCTCCTTCCCTCTGTTCCTTAGGTTTCAGACCTCACCGCATTCCTCAGATTTCAGGGTAACTTCCCATATCCCAAGGCTCAGTCGGGTGGCAAATCTCTCAGCGCTGCTTTGTGGATAGATTGCTTTCTCTTGCTTGAGAAAATAACAAGCTATAGAGTAATGACTTAACAAGCAACAGGATAATGGCTTCAACATGTGCAGGACTGTGCGCATGTGTCTGTGTGCGTGCATAGATTTGGGATTGTACGAGTGCTTCCTCACTCGCCTGTGTGTGTGTGTGTGTGTGCGTGGTTGTGTGTGTGTATGTCTATTGTTTGGGAACCAACTGTGCAGGATCAAGTGGTTCTCTGTGTGCTCGGAGTTGTTTGAAAGCTGGGCCGCTGACGAATAGTCAGCTCTCCCCCAGTTCTGCAGCCAAGGAGGCTTTGGGGAACCGGCAGCCCCCGGTGCGTCACAAAGACAGGGACGGTCTGTGGGGTGTCGGTGGGAGTGTCGGGTGTTTCCCATCATGACCAGCTGCTCAGGCCTCCCACACAGGGGAGCGCTCCTCAGTGTGCACCTACGTCTGAGTGTTCGAATCTGGGGATGTTGGAGACATGTGTGACAGCATGTGTGGCAAAAGGACAGCTGTTGTACTGTATGTGCTCTGTGTGTGTGTGTGTGTGTATACACAAGGCAGGCTGTTGGTGTTTAGTATCTGCAGGAGTGTTTTGATGGCATGCATCTGTTCCTGGTGCTCACTACCTCCAGTCTGAACCTTCTTTGATCTCCATTGCAACAAATGGGAAGCATCCGACACCTCCGTCTCTCATGCCGGTGTGGCTTTAAGAATCTGTGAACTTGTGAGGCTGTTCATGGGAAATGACACTGTCGTGACTCAATTAGCAGTCATCTTCCCGTCAGCGGTGTGCACGTGTGTGCGACACTTTTTAAGTCCCGGCATGATCCGGCTTGCCCGAGTAGGCGCTTTCTCCTCTTCACACACACAGCTTTTTGAAGTTTCAACAAATCAGAAACCTTGAAAAGAAAGGAACAAGTCGGGAGACAATATATTTCCCCACCCCTTTGCCTGATGCTGTTTACACACTGTTACACCATGACATGTCCTGACAGGTGGGCACACATCTACATTACGTCTTTCATAATACTCTGTCGGCGCCTCAGGCAACAGCTCAACGTCCTTTTGCACATTGTCTGGGAAAATATGCTCAGGTGCTTCGCAATGTGTCAAACAGGTGGTTTTTACTAAGAGGAGTCTTAAGTATGGGTTGAACAGGTGGGGTGACTTTCTCTCTTTTTTTAGACACGCTAGCAGCATGGATGGCAATGTCTCAATCATCTCAGCAGCTATTGGAGGGACATCCAGTGTGTCCGGATGATGAATCCTATGGACTCGACTGGAAGTAAGATGGCGAACATGGTTTAAGATTATATTTGAATGTTAGCTTATGTCATTGTGAGCGAGTTAGCAAGCTCAACATTTAGCTCAAAGCACCGCTGGGCCTCCTCCTGTAAGCACAGCGTCACAGAGCCCCGAGCACGGCTGCTCCCCTGCTCGCTGAGATGCCACACAAGAATTTGGGAGTAACAACGGTTAAGAAAGCTGGGTCAGGATACTCTCTGAGAATCTCTTGTTTCCTGTCCCAGGGTAGAAGTAGGATTTATTTTCAGCCTCCTTCCTCCTCTGCAGTCGCACCAGCCCCAGTGTGAGGCAATGCCCAGAAGGACACACAGAGGAAAAGCAGAGAGCTCAGGCGCCATCCATCCTTCTACCCCCCCCCCCTTCTCCTCTCGATCGCTATGCTTCTCACTGGCATTGAGTCCGCAGCAACACATGTCTCTGATCAAGTCCAGCCTGCGTCATCAGTTAGTAAACTCCAGGCTCCAGGAAAACCAACAGAGAGCACATTCATAGCCGGCGACCCTGTGACTGAGTGTGTGATTCATTACTCTTTAATATGCACCCTCTACCCCCATCCCCCTAACCCACCCAACCACTTCTCCAATCCAGCCTTGGGGCAACTCCACAGCCTGATCAAATCCATCATTAGGCCTGCTTGTGGTGTTACCGCTGTTGGCCTTGTTATTTACCAGATGCAGCGGTTGTGTTTGCAGCTCAACGGAGAGGAATCAGCGCTGAATTCTCTCATATTTTACAGCACTCTGAACTTTACTCTGTTGAGAGCGAGACGACACGTGCAGAAAAAAAAAGAAGCTCCCACCAAAACCGAGACGGGGATGGGGTGGGGGGGGGGGGGAGTTCTCGACACCAACGCGCTAGAGAGTAATGAAGTGCTCTTGAGCAAGGTGACAGACATTGAGAGGCGCTGATCTCAGAGGAGGAGGCCAAGTAACACACGAGGTGAGAGGTGCCGTGGGAGTACCGTTTAGGATTGAAGGATAGCTTCGATGCTGTCAAAAAACGCTTCCTATTCTTACAGCACAAAGCACGAGGATGGTCCCACGGTTGAGGTTGCATTTGGCGGGGCGATCGCACTTCATCTAGACGTGCTGCTGATAATCAGCGTATCATCAAGTGACTGTCACGTGTCCGTGGAATGACTCTCAGGTGATGGTCACAAGAGGGGAAAGCAGCCAACGCTTATTCAGTGTCTAGCTTGTGGTTCGCGTTGACCAGGTCACCGACGAGCACAAGCACTGAACCGTAGTCTGGATTTTAAAATGGGTGTCTCTCTCCGGGTCTCGCGTGTCATGAGTGCAGGATGAGTCCTGTTTATGGGATGCTGACAGCTCCTTCCTGTCTCCCGGGCCGTGAGCCCTAACTGCTGCTGCACCGAAAAAGGCCACTCTGTAGTTGCTGGCCGCTCAACTCCGCCCACAAAAAAAAAAAAAACTTGCAGGCATGGGTGGGACAGCTGGGGGGGGGGGGGGGGGGGGGGGGGGGGGGGTGAGGGGGGGGCTAGTCGTGGCAAAGTGCAGAAGCGGCAGCAGCAGAAACAGCTCTGCAGCTCCTCCACCCAGGCTGCTTTCTTTTGGGGTAAAGTAGGCCAATGTAAACTCCCACTTCCTGTCGGCCTTGTCTCAGAGGGGGAGAGAGATGATCCTTCTGTGAAGAGGGAAAGGGCTGCGGCTCTGTAGGGACCGTTTCCACACACACACACACACACACACACACACACATACACACACACACAAATAGAAATACAGTCAAGGAGGCCGGCAAGAGAGTGAGTGGGAGCGAGCGAGCGAGAGAGCGAGGAATACACAAACACAGTGGGGTTCAGGAATGTTAAACACATGCTTTATGGCATAAATAGCAGCCACTTTTGGTAAATTACAGTGAGTGCTCTGGCACTGTAAAGCACACAGCAGGAAAACGCTCTCAGATTTCAGGTCCAGGCCCTCCGCTCTCCCCCAGGAACAAGAAGGGGAGCCGGTCGTGTTTTCATTTCGCTATAAAAAGGCAGCAATAAGTACAGTAACTTGTGATGCAGCAAAGATTTTGAATGTTTTTACTGGCCAAATTAGGCTGTGGCGCTTTTGTGACCGTGTAGGACTAAAGAAAGAAGAAGAAGAAGGAAAAGAAGAAGAAGAAGAAGAAGGCATGATGATCTATAGAATATAAGAACATAAAGCAAATTAAAAAGCTGTTCACCTAATCTGGACCTCATCACTGTGGCCTTAAAAACTCCACAAATGAAAATCATCCGAAAAAAAAGTCCAAACAACAAACAAACAAACATGAGAGTAAGAGGGCCTTGTTTAGATCGTCTCTGCTCTCAACGCTAACACCCTCACCTCAGGACATACCAGCTGACATCATCAAAATAGTCCCGAGCTAACCTCCAACAGCTGAGTGTTTAATAGCCCTTTTGTCCAAGAGCATCCTGGGTAAAGGACGCGAGAGCATCATCGCCAAAGGAATCACAAACAGGGACCCGTACATTATTTCCATGTTGGATCTGGTTAGTGTTCGGGCCCAGATGTTTGTGAATCTGTAAAAGCAGTTTAGTTTTGAAGTACAGATGAGTCACCGCTACATGCCGCAATGGTCGTCCCGGCTGGTAGCTGAGAGCATGTTTCCCTGAGTCAGTAGGAAATAAGGAACGGTGCCGTGGAAGAGCTTGCCTCACTCTGTGTGGCCCACGCACACCGACTAGCTGACTAACTAGTGGCCCGACTATACTGACAGAGAGCAGAGGAGCCATGGGAACCTCCAGCTCTGGTCCATGCAGACTCTGACTCACTGTCTAGGCGGAGAATGTTACACTCTCCCTCAGGAGGAAAATAATACACACACACTCACTGGAAATGGCCATTTCAAGAGCCGCAGTGAGCACGTATGCACTCATTTTAAATCTTGGGGATAGATTGAAAACAGAAGTTGAGTTTCACTCAAGTTCTCTTTTACCGACGCACGCACGCACGCGCACACACACACGAGCGCGCACACACACACTTCGAGGCCGTGTTTGCACAGTGACGGTGAGAAGTAGATGGCAGGTGCAAACTGGAAGCAGGTGCAGTATCCGTTGTTCCCGTCCATCCCACAGTGTGCTCACCTGCACATCTGCAATCCAGCTCCACAACAACGGTCTCCAGACGTCGATCGGAACTCGGTTAATAATCAAACGGAGCGTTTGTAACCAACGCCCTTTTCCACATTGTATTACAGAAGAGATTGAACTGTTTCTTTTATGCTAATGGCTGTGACAGAGCATGGTTTTAATAAACATAAATTACTTTATTGAATGAAAATGTATCAGTTACAACATACAAGAAATAGGAGTGAACAAACAAGCATAGTACAAAATTGAAACAACACATCTGCTCATTGCACTATAAACACTGCCATAAAATGTTTAGGAAAGTTAAAAAAAGTATCTTTGTACTGTCCATCGACAGGGTTCTGATGCTAGTCGACCACGTCTCCACGGTGTAAACCTTTTTTAAATCTTTGGTCCCGGCCTTCTTACATTTCAAACTGTTTGCCGGTAATTTCTACTAATACTGCAATGAATGTTTATTTTAAATCCACAAATACTGAGGTAAAAAAAAAAAAAAAAAAAAAGGCACATTTTTTGGTTTCAAAAGTAATACAATTTTCAAAGGCACAAATTCATTAAAATACAAAATATGGCTTTGGCTGGTATTATTAACACTGTGGTAACCTAGAGTGCACGGCTCGCATTGAAATCCACGTCGCTGCAAAGCGAAGCTTCTTCTTTGGATAATAACAGGCGGCATGGCTTTTCCTATCTCTGAAAGAAATCATCAGATTGAAGAGATGGCTTTGATGTAGACAAAATAGAGGCTTAATGCGATGCTCACTGGCGGAAAAAAAAGAAGGACTAACTGATGCCATTCTTTTGTGATGACACGCTTCCTCTTTTTTTCTTAAAGCAAACCAAGGGCAGTGGAAGTCACCTGCTATCAGCCAGCAAGGTCATGGCTGGAGCACCTGTTAGCACCTCGTCTATCTACACCACAGTACCAGGGACAGCTGTGTGTGCATTTGCTTTTGTGTGTGTGTGTGTGTGTGTGTGTGTGTGTTTTGAGGCACGCTGAGAGATTTATTCCACCCACGCACCCCTACCTCTCAGCAGCTGTGTCTAGGCTATGATCCTGAGCTGGCCGGCACCAGGACGGAGACAGGAAAGAACACCTCTTACCCCAATGAGTTCACTACATGTTTGGTCTTTGGAATGGGCACAATAGCAACAAAGGGGCGTAGATATAAAGAGAGTGTCGGCATTGCTCAGTTCAGATTTGGTCCAGCCTCAAGAACAATAGATTTGAAGAAAGAAAAAAAAAAGAAAAATGGGCTCCTCGGATGTTTTTTTCAGAGCAAAGAAGCTAAACGGCTTGCAAAGTCAGATCCATAATGTGGCTCGATTCCCTCCGGCGCTCTTAAAGAAGGCCACTTCATACTCTTAGTGGCCCCACAGGTCTTCAACAGGCCAGCTGGGGGTGTGTAAACTTCCTCTCTGTGGCCACTAGCTCTCCACTGCCCTGAGCTCCGAATGGGTACCCTCTGTCTCTCTCTCTCGGTGGTGTCTCACGCCGTGGAGGAGCAGCACCCGGAGGAGCTGTGTTTCTGCAGCAGCGACATGCGGCTGAAGGTGCGAGAGCAGACGCCGCACTGGTACTTCTTCACCTCGGCGTGGGTCTGCAGGTGAGCCCGCAGGTTGGAGCGGTCGGCAAAGGCCCGGTTGCAGTGGGGGCAGGAGAACGGGCGCTCGCCTGGCGAAGAGACAAAAGACACGTCGTATAACTCGACTGGCACAACACTCCACATCTCTGAGTTCACAAAAGGCCTCCCATTAACACCTCATACACACGCACACACACACATTCTGAAGATAATGAAGAAGCACATGGGAGGCTGGAGGGGTAAGAGCCTGACTGCATTAGCATGATTTAATCACAGCCCAATGAGATTAGCACGCTAACAAGTGGCTGCAGGTACAAAGTGCTCAGTGATAGCAGAGAGCCTTCAGGCATTCTTTAAACCTTTTGTCCCCCCGATGTCCCCAATCTGCTGTCTTCCCCCCCAGCAGCCGTGATAAGATAATTAGCTGACGAGTCATTGTTGCTGGGACATTAAACACAATGAGGGATCAATGAGTGCAGGGTCTACAGAGGGCTTCCCGATGGGATAGTCTGTCTGCTGATCAAGTGTTGAGCTCATCAAACTGATTGTCATGGATATCCTGCTCCCCTCACATCACAGCCCAACTGATGAAGACAATGTCCGCCGCTCAAATGTAGATTTACAGCTTCACGGCAACACCTAGGTTGATTTCTTAACTCGTGAATGGGCAATAAGGGGGAAATTAAGCAGTTTGGGGGAGGGGTGGTGGGACACTTGATGTGTCTTGTTATGTCTTACCTGTGTGTGTGCGAATGTGGCCGCGCAGCAGCCACGGCCTGGAGAAAGCCTTTCCGCACGTGGTGCACACGCAGGGCAGGGTGTGGGAGCGGATGTGCATCTTCAGAGCCCCGAGGCTGGTGTACTCTTTGGGGCAGTGTTTGCAGAGGAAGGCCGGCCTGGCCGCTGTGACGGGGGCCTCCCTCTCCTCCTCGGGGGGACTGATGTGAGGCATGACGCCGGTGCATTTCATCCGCTGGCGGGGGCCGTACATGTGTACAGGTTCGGGGCTGGGGGGGTCGGAGGTGCGTCCTTCGTCCTCTTCGCCGCAGCTGCTCGCGCTGCTGCTGAGGCTGGAAGGGGAGCTGAGGTCCAGGGGGCCCGGGGTGGCGGAGGGCTCTGTTTTGGAGGTGGGCAGTAAGAGGGCGGGCAGGACGCTCAGGTCCCACACCAGACCTGTTGTGAAGCAGGTGGCAGTGGAGGTGTTGACCCCTGATGTGAGCTCAGCAAAAGGATACCTCTCCAGTGACGTGTCTGTGAGAGAAGGGGGGAGGATGGTTCAAGCTTACAGACAGTACACAACAAGTTCAATGACACATAATGGAATTATAGTACAATAAAACAGGCACATTCACCATTTAAAATGCGTCTCATCAACTACCCCTACACTGTCTGTGCACGTTTAAGGGATTCGTTGGTGTTTTTCTCAGCATTTACACAGCGTAAAGCTGGAGCCGTGGGGAGGCTTCATGGGCCGTTTCCTCCCACGTATTCACCAGACTCGTAACATGAATGGAGCTCTGTCTGGTTGCAGAAAGGGGGGAAAGTGCATCTAACGGGCCCCGACTTGTAGACCAACCAGGCACCAAAAGCTACACACATGTTGTTTGTATCCATAAATGTAGGAAACATTGAACTAAACAAAGCTCGCAACTACACACTCGAGACAACATGTGCTGAAAAGTTTTTTAAAAAAAGTAACACACACAAAAGTATAATAACAACAATAAAACAGATTCTCAACTCACCATTCTGACATTCCAGTTCACTGTAGTTTGGCTTTTGTTTCGCGAAGTACTGCTTGACCAAGAAAGATCGAGGCATTGTCCTCGTGAGAGTTAAAGAACTGTGCGTAAAAGTATCCGGTGGTCACGACGCACAGCTTCTACAACAAGAAGGGGGGAAAAAAGAAAAAAGAAAATCTTGGTCCTCGGATCCACAGGGGGAAAGAAAATATCTTCCTATAGTCCACAAGTTAGAGAGGACTTGAGCAGACAAGTGTGTGCGTGTGTGTGTGTGTGTGCGCGCGTGTGCAGCTTTCATGCAGAATGACTAAATGCTGGCCTCTGTTCTGAAATACTCTGACACAGGCGGTAGGGGTGTGTGCTCGCCCCGAGGGCCCTCCCCACCTCCCCACCTCCAGTATCACTGCTCAAGTGCGCAGGGGTGAAGCCGCGCGTGCACGCGCACCCTACGACAACAAAAACACGAGCCTTCGTCGCGTTCACTCGCGGGGGAATCCGTTCGGTGTGTGACCAGAAGACAAGATAGTTGTGTAAATGATAATATTTGCGCAGATATTTTTGGGAGACCCGATGAACTGTGAACGTGACCGGCTCCATCGCATACTTTAATAACAATAATTCATGGTTCGAGCGCCATGTACCTGGTGTGCATACCGAAGCAAGGACTTCCTTCTGTGTTTCATGTGTGCTTAAAAAAAAACATTTTCAAACTGCCCACTGCAACCGGAGACAGGTCGAGAGTCCACCACAGCGCATAGATAAACACGAACACATCACAGCATGTCGGCGTGGATATTATTCTTCTTTTTTTTTAAAAAGGCCTCGCGTGCATGTGTTTGTATAACTTTGGTTCCTCGCGCGCAGTCCCTACTGTTTCCTTCATTAGGGGGGATTTAGAGGGGCGGTATGCACATTAAAACACGCACTGAATGTGCACACTGGTTCTCCACAATTGCCCTTTTTGTGATGACATAAAATCATCAGTATGCCACGGAGGGTAACCATCACGTTATCTAATACAATATGTTTAAAAAAGAAGAAGAATCAAAACCTTGGTACACATGCTGTCTCAAGCTGTACAGCACCAGTAGAGTAACTGCACCACCTTCTGGAATAGAAACCGGAGTGGTGTCACCACCTGGTCGAGGCCGTGCAGTGAACACCGGGTGGCGCTGTTGCAGAGGTTCCCAATCAATCAGTGCATCGACACAGGCAATTTGAGACAAGTCGTTGGGGTGTCCCACTGACCAGACTTCATCTTCACAGAAGCATTGACATGTGGGCAGTTGAACTGCAATATATACGGTGGAGATTAATTCATTAGAATAGTCAATTGAGGCAATTCAGAAAGATTAGGAACCTCACAGCGACAATAACATCCTTTTGTACGGGATGCTAGAAGATGAAGAGGACTAATAAGACATGTCAGTCGTCTACATACATAAGCACTGCCACTGTGTTCTGCAGGTACCCCCCAGGAATACCATATATGTTAGCAGTATGCATGCTAGAGGGGAAAAATAGCATTGTTCAGTATTGTACTGCTAGAAAATAAAGGCGTTGTTGTTTTTGTTGTCTCCTTTATGTTTTTTTTCCTCCATATTTCTCCATATACAGGGGTGACTGTGGGTCAGTGGTTAGCAGGTCTGTCTTTCAATCAGGGGGTTGGTGGTTCAATCCCTGTCCTAGTCGATGTGTCCTTGAGCAATAAACTTAGCCCTGCATTGTTCCCTGTAGCTGTTCTACAGTGTATGAATGTAACATGATTGTAAGTCGCTTTGGATAAAAGCGTCAGCTAAATGTAATGTAATATTTAAGTTGTTCCAGACTTACTCTCACTACATGGGCCCCTGATCTAAAAGTCAATATGCACTGCAGGCAACCTCAAACATAGTTTACACTGACTTCTTTTTCTGTGACGTGTCTTTTTGTGTCATAAGACACTTTCACAGAGATAATCACTGATCCGATCTGAAGTACTCAGAGTTGGGTTTCACTCATGTTCCTACACGGTGTACCAAGTGAAGACAAAGGGGGCGGTCTCCATCGTCGAGTCTGAATCAAACCACTAGAGGGAGACAAAGCGTAACACAGTTACACTTCGAGTCAAATCAAGGCGCATGCTCAGTGCGTCGTTGTCTCTAATTGGTGAGTTGCTCGTGATGGGCGGGGCCTGGGGGGGTGGGTCTTCTGCTGTCTGTGATCGGTTGAAGATTTGAAACGCAGACAAAAGTCTTCTCGTTGGCTCGTGACAGTTTTCGGGGATTTAATTGGCAAACAATTAACGTGTGGACATTTGTTCTTTTGGCGACTGAAACGCCGACGGCAGGTGAGGACACCGCGACGCGTTCACAGAGGTTCACGACCGCGGATACGCGCGTTGGGCCACCGATAACCCAATAATAACATGTCGTCAGACACATATTTGTGTTCGACTGTCCCAACATAAGAGGTGACGTCATCGCTGGGTGTCTCAGTGTCGTTGGGTTGCAGCCGTCGCGTCACATGACCCCGTGACCCAAAGGCCTGAACCCAAAGTGTTCAGTGAGTCAACGTGTCTGTAATGCCATTCGGTGTCCCCTTACGGCTGTGTTGTGTACCTCAGTGCGTGACGGGGAGGAGAACAACACAACAGCAACGTCACATTGTTTAGTTTGCACTGACGAGATGTTTGATGAAAGGAGCCCCTCCCCCATGTATTCAGAGCCAGATGGACCCCTAACAATGATATGCATGAGGGGAGTGGGCATCATTATTCAAACCACTGTATAAAGAAATGTCATTGGACAGCGTAGGTCCGCTGGCCCAGATTGGCTTAAGTTTTGAAACATAATAGGATGGGTCTCTTTGCATCACTCCCAAATAGTCAGAGGGGGGGGGGGGGATTTGCGTGACTCAAGGAATAGCAACAATGCAGTGTGAACATGCACAGGACTCTGTGAGCGGTGCTTTTAACATGTTCTTTCTGGTCTCTGGCAGATAAAGAGTCTTTCTGCTGCACGCGGAAGAGAAGGAAGACCACATCCACGGCCCGGAGAGAGAGAGAGAACATAACAATGTTCAAATCCATCACCCGTCTGCTGTTCGGGGGAGCAGAGGAGGCCCCTGGAGAGGTCAAGTCTGCTGAGGTGGTGGAAGAAGGCTGGCTTGTTGTGAGTCATCAAGGTCAGTCGTGGGGAATATAATATATAATGTAACAATATAAAATGTGTTTCTCCTTGACAAAGTAGGGCACCTGCAGTATGGTTGAAATAATTTTGTACAACAATAGCAAGACTTAATTGATGTTCATGAACACCAACATATTGCTGTGCAATGAACTGCAATGTAGTAACGTCATGATCGACTATTTGACGAGGACCCTTTTTTAAGCAGTTAAACAAACACAACGAATGACCTATCTTTAAAAAAAAAAAGAAGATATTTCTTAACATGTTCAATATTTCACGTTTTATTTGTCTTGATTGTGGTCTCCACAGAGGCCGGTTCACCTGAGAACCAGGATGCAGAGCAGACTGAGTCCCGGTCATCGAGCTCCGCTCTTCAAGTCGCAAACGCGAAAAGTGACGTCAGGTGAGAGAGCACGAGAATCCTTTCAGGAAATCATAATATATTGGAGTAATACATAACGTAACGTAACGCACAACTTTATTCCAATTCCTGTAATATCGGCGAACACCCACTTGTGTCTCCCTCCAGTGTTTCAGATCCAGAGCCCACAGTTCAAAGCAGCAGTCGAGCCGTCACAGGCTCTGTTTCTGAGCCTCGAGCCGTGTCAGAAGTGACACAGTTGACCTGCGTCCAGAAGGCCAAGGCCCGGGCGGACCCGCACCACATGTCTCGTAACGCCATTCAGCGCCAGAACCGCGCTCGCCAAGGAGTCCAGCACCACTCCTTCCACCTCCAACAGCCGGGGCATCGTAACCTCAGCCACTGAGGCTCCGGCTGTAAAACGGCAAATGTTAAGCGTGAAAAATAACCCTCCATGCATTGTCCTTCATGCACGCACACACACACACACACACACACACACACACACACACACACACACACACACACGCTTTGTCTTGTGCATATTTGAGCTATACATCTGATCTATGTAACCCAAGAGGCAGCTACTGTACTCGTACTGTATGATGATGTTGAAATGAAGACGTCCCCCTCATGAAATGAGATCCACTGTTTGTCTGGATGAGTGCAGCCTTTTCAAAAGGTGTCTTCCAGCATCTTGCGTATCCACATGCATTTATTTCTCTTTATGTAACTGGTTCAAACAATATGGCAATAAAAATGATGACTTTGCAACTTGCGCTTTTTATTTGTATTTATTTTCAGTCAAATTTAAAATGTCCAGATGACGGGGAACCGCTCACAATTTGGCGGAGGCCTCATTGGCTGGGAGGTAATTGCACCTGCGGCTGTGCTCGATGATCACGTGGTTCGTTCAGGGAGCGATGCAGCTTCTGGACTTTTTAAAACAATCGGGAGGGCCGCGAGGAACCGTGTCGTTGAACTGATGGAGAAACTCAACCAGCCGTTCCCGTTCACTTACCGGAGCTTCGCCGGTTCCCCTCAATTGGCGGACGGCTCGAGTGACTTCACCTGCGAACTGAATACAAACCACGGTGAGAGGATACCGAGGCAGCATGCATGGCTTATACGGCCACAGACCGGATTGTGACGCTCTGAAATTATTATTTCATATTTCCACTGAGGTAAAAGTTTGGATATTGTTTCGTTGCTGCTGCGGCAGACCTCCGCCATCTCCAGAAGGACGGCCCTCTGACGCAGCAGGCCTCTGGTAGCCGGTCCGACCTCACTGACCCGGACGAGGGCCGCTCCCGTCAGGACTCGGTCATCCACGTCTACGCTGCTTGTCTCACCTTTGCCATTGCGGTCACCATTGCTTTGATCCTACACATTTACCTGGGTGTGCGCGTGGTACGTAGAGCAACATGACGGGCAGCCCCAAGGTGCGTTGTTTCATCCTCACCACGGTTACCTCCGCAGGTGTTTGCGGAAGGTGTGGTGGGTTCTGATCACGAGCGCTGCACTGCTCTCGGCCAGACGGTGCTTCGCGATGGCGGATCCAGTGTGGACGCGGCCATCGCTGCCGCCCTGTGTTTGGGTGTTGTGCACCCCCACGTGTCAGGCGTCGGTGGGTATGTGACTTGACTCATTGCGTGCGTGTGCGTGTGCGTGTGTGTGGTCGGTCGCACAGTCATCCATGGCTCATTCTCTTCCTGCAGAGGTGGGGTGATGCTGGTTCATGACATCCATGGGAATAAAACCACGGTGATTAATTTCCAGGGAACGTCGCCTAAAGCACTTACAGAGGAGATGCTGCAAAATGTTTCTGAACTAAAGGTACTGCAACAAAAAAGAAGGGGGGCTACCATTAATCACTTTATTTGACATGTATATTGTTACTTCATCCTTTCAGGCAGGTCTGCAAGTGGGCGTGCCAGGTCTACTCAGAGGGCTACACCGTGCTCACAGCTTGTATGGGAGGTAAGAGTTAAAAATATATCTTGTTTAGTCCCTTTTTTCCCCTTCTTCTTCTCTATCCTTAACTCCGATATCTCCCCACACATTGACTGTAGACTATCATGGGAGGATGTGGTCACCAGAGCCGCGGCGGTTGCCAATGAGGGTTTCAATGTGTCTTTCAGTCTCGGTGAGTCAAAACCATCCCTCCTTCACATTGTCCCACTCAACCACATTATTCTCAATATGACACGATGGACGATGATACCAGGCTGTGACTCGTTCTACAGCTGAGGCCATATCGAAGGTAAAAGGTGAGCGGCTGTCGCAGCGCTTCAGGGACACGTTCCTGCCAGGTGGCCGAGCTCTGGTTCCTGGGTCGTTTCTGAGGATGTCCGGCCTGGCCGGAGTCCTCGAGGCCGGTCTGTCAAACTTCTACGATGGGAACTTCTCACGAGAGATGGAGGACGAGGTGAAGGCCGGCCAGACTTTAAATGGGGCTCCTGTTTTCGTGGTGAAATCTGCTTGTCATCTTTAGCGACTGCACTTATTCCTGTGTTTTCATCCAAAGGTGCGAAAAAACGGAGGAGTCCTGAGCAGAGACGACATCAGTAACTACAGTGTACTAGTAGAGCAGCCGGTGGAGGGCCAGTACAACGGTAAGGACCCTCAACAACAGACTGGGTAAACGTGTATGCGTTCTTGTAACCTCATCTATATTTTTTGTTTTATCTGGTCTTTTCTTTTTAGATTTTATTATCCAAGTTCCGCCTCCCCCCTGCGCTGGTGCAGCGTTGATATCAGTGCTCAACCTTTTGGAGGAGCTCCAGCTCAACGGGAACAATAACACCCAAAATCAAACGCACCACTGGATTGCCGAGGTATTGGAATGTAAAGCTTACATATCATAATATTGTTGTTTTATTTATATATTAATGTAATTATGGCCTGGCTGAAATGGTAGGAAATTGTTTATTTCTCCCTATTAAGGCTCTGAAAGGAGCTTTGGCTATAGCCGGTGGTTTGGGTGACCCTTCATATAACTCTTCTGTGACTGAGCTGCTCTCTGACATGCTAAGGTAAACTACATTGAAGAGTCACACTTGCAAATTATTTTTATTATTGATTAGTCGGACTATATTTCATGATTCTTTATATGAAATGTCAAAGTAGGACAATTCCCATTATATCCAGAGCCAAGGGGACATCTCCAAATGTTTTGTTTATCCAATTAAGAGTAAAAAACGCAGCGCCCCATATGGGGCAAATTAAAGCATTGCATTCTCTCTCGGGAACGATGTTAAAATTAATAAATACAATTAGTTTTCTGTGGATGGACTAGCACAACAACTAACCAATCCGTACGCCAGGTATAACGTTCTCTCTGCTCGTTCCAAAAGTATGAGTCAAGCTGACGTGCTTCGCCAGAGGATCAATTCCTCCCATGCCTCTCCACACGAGTACCCCTCCAATGTCCGACCAGAGCTGATGGCTGGACAAGTAGTCGTCGTGGGAACGGATGAACTCATCGTGTCCATTGCGAGGTGACGTGTGAGGCTACTATCTACATGACGTGTGTGTGCTGCCGGGCGCACTGACATTCTTTTCATATCTTTTTTTTGTCTTCGTAATCTCAGTTCCTTGAGCGCGCTATTCGGGAGCAGAATCATAACCGGGTCGGGCGTCATTCTCAACAGCCTCATCCTTGACTTCTCCTGGCCAAACAAAACCCCAGGGCAACGCTTAACCAATCAGGTATACCACTACAAAGCTCTCCGTTTACAAAGTATTTCTCTTCTGAAGGTGAGGCGCTCACCGTTTTCTCCCCACTCGTGCTTACAGAACAACAGAGTCCAGCCAGGAAAGAGGCCCCAAACGTCTCTCATGCCCACAATAGTGGTGCCAGCACGGCATAAGTGTGGCATCTACGTGGCACTAAGCTGTTCAGGTGGTCAGCAGAGTTTGAGTGGGAGCACCCAGGTTTGACCGCTTTACGTCATAAAGGATTGGATTCTGATTCAATGGAAGAAGTTAGAAAAACATTTAGAATTTTGACTTTTCAGGTGTTGATCAGTGTCATGAACTTCCACAAAGAGAACCATGAAAGCCTCTCCCTGAGAAGACTCCCCCCCGAGTGTCAGCCAAACGGACGTCTTGTTGAACGTAAGTTGATCTTGGCCTTTAGTGACATCACTGTCTCTCCCCCCCTACCCCCCCCCCCCATTTTAATAATTTCATACTTTCCTAACTCTCCCTCATCAGCTGAGCTTCCAGAAGAGAGTCCACGGTTTGAAAAGGGCTGCGACGTAACCCGAGTGAAGACCAAGTCTGTAGTCCAGGGGATCCTGAGGAACAGAGATACCATTACTGCCATAACACCTCTATTATCTGACAGTTCTTTACAGTTCTCATGAACTTTTATTGTGAAATAAATCCTCCTGGTGCATATTATGTGTAGTAGTATCTGGATAAGCTACTGTTGTACTGCCTGAAGTAAGTTTATGGTTGTGTTTAATACTCGTGTCATTGTGATCACCAGCCAGCAGAGGGCAGTCATCCAACATGTACTTTGAAAATGTGTGTATCCATAAGAAACGTCTTAAAAACCCGATTAAAAGAATAAACCGTCATGCTCGAGCCCTCAACTGATGTGTAGTGATGGACAACAGGCTACGCTTTATGCAAGTAGAGGTCACATGGTCACACGCATGCTGAACAATAATGGCTGTTATGTAAAGCTGATGTGCCTCCAAGATACTGTGTCATGCATACCAGTTGGGTTGCAGGGTATAGGTCATGTATGTCACATGTGTTCAGCAAAACATGTCACTCAAAATGGTGCATTCATGTAACTGTTGATTTTAAACACTTTTCTTCTTGATATCTGCCCGTTTCTTTATGACTAAATAAAATGTCCAGCGTATCAAGAAACTGCGTGCTTTTTAAGATGAAAATGAAGACTTAAAAGTTTATTCTGGTAAAGTAGGCTTATGTAAAAAAACATACGGGCATTTTGAGATCCATCTCATGACCTTTGACTCTTGAGACGAGTCAAAGGTCATGAGATATTAGATGCAGCTAGCAGCAGTAATATCTACATCAATACTACAACTTGAACTTATTTTACAGTTTGAACATGTAACGTAACAAACGCCTTCTCTTATCTCATGTCGTCATGCTTCGCGTCGCGAAGCTTTTTAAGGGCGGAGAAGTGGCGAGCTGCCAAGTGGGCGTGGCCGGTCAGACGCAGGTCAGTATTTAAGCGCGTGCACGTCGTTCACCTGCTCGTTACGAACCGAGAGGTTAGAGCGATGCTCTGACGTCGGAGCCACCACCCGCTTTCGTTGGGAATCGACTCGGGTGGAACCGGGACGAACCGGGTCGCGGAGGAATTGCCCCTTCGAGAAAAAAGAACGAGAAAACGGTAAGAGAGCCTGCAGGCTTCTGTTTTTTTTTTTTTTTTTTTTAAAGATAAATGAAATGTAATGATTGTAAATGTGTTCGAGTAACAGGTTGCAGAGATTTGGTTGGTTTGTTCATGTATCTCCGTTCATTCAAGCGCGCGCTCTTTGATTTACGTCATCGACACAAGTTAATATACTAATATAGGATGTATTTGTCTGTATTGTGCATGACACCGTGAGTACTGTTTAACGGGGTATTATGTTAATGAAGTTGTCAATCGTAATTCATGTCTAATTAAGTTTCTCCCCACTTTTTATTAATTGCCCTCATTGGTCCGTTAGGTCCAATGTAACCTTACGCGCTGCTCTTGTATCCCTGCAGTTGAACCGCGTGCACGAGGGCCCCCCCGTCACTGTACCGGGGGAACTATGGAGCCCGGCGCCGGAGTGAGGGACAAGTTTTTCATCGTGGTCCGCGGCAAGTCGAGGAAAGGCTTCTCCCGAGGGTGCGTGGGCCGCGTGGAGGCGGAGAAGCAGCTCGGGGAGCTGACGGGGCTGCTGTACGGCGACGGCAGCCCCAAGAGCGGAGGCACCGTGAGACGGGAGGACACGTACCCGCTGACCCGACACCAGGCGCAGCTGCTGCTCTTCGTCTCCCCGGCGAGCAAACGCCTGGAGCTGCTGTGCAACCCGCAGCTGTTCGCCGCCGTGTGCGAGCTGTCTCCGGGTGACCTGGTGGTGGTGAAGCACAAGAAGGGCCACTTGCCCGCGCTGGTGAAGAACCTCATGCAGATTGGGAGCAAGAAGGACAAGGACGACCAGCAGATTGGGAGGAAGGAGGACAAAGACGACCTGCACTTGATCGGCTTTGAAGTGGAGTTTGTGGTGGGCGAAGGACCGACATAGTGGATTCAAGTGACTGCAACATGTACACGTGCACAAGAGTGTTTATCTGTTGTTCTATGCACAGGAGAGTTGAGTGTCTGTTTTCCGTTGGTCTTTCCTCCAGGACAGTGATCCCAAGAAGCCTGCTCCTCTCCCCCTGTTCAGTGCGGCAGACATCATCCAGGTGATCCCGTCCCACTCGGTTCCCCATGGTCTGCAAGGGAAAGACGGACAATCTGGGAGTACGTTTCTTTCGCCACAAGATACTTGGTGGTGGTGTTCTCGTCTTTATCTAACTAAATCCCTTTAGTTGTGGGGACAATATTGAGCCCTTTTTTGTTCATAAAAAAAAAAAAAGAACAAGGAAAAGGAAACCGCTCCAATCGGATAATTAAATCTGGCTATCAAAAGATTTCAGAAAGCATGTGAAGCAGTCCCGGTACGCAACTGGAATAACTGGTCCTGTTGTGATATGTGAAACTGCAGATTCATCACACGGTCTGAGCTGTCTACATACCTCATATGATGATGATGATGATGATGATACCTACATACCTGTGATGTGTTAGCCTGAAGTCAATCCCACGAGGTAGCGTGTAAGTCTAAAAAAAACGTCTTCTAACTTTTAACCTCTCCACAGGTCTAAACCGAAAAGGGGTGACGCGCTTCAACTCCATGCCGAATATAGAATCTCATCCACGGCAAGTTGGAGAGAACCGCACAGAGCCGAGTGTCATTCAGAGCCAACGTTCAAGCACATCTCATGGGTCTTTGGAGGTGGGCTCCATGGTGGAGGTGGTGTCCAACACAGGCGTCACGGTGTACGGGGTCGTCCAGTGGTTGGGGGCCCCACAAGGGAAGACTGATAAATGGGCTGGGATTGAATTGGTGAGTGACTCAAACATTTTTTTTTTTTTTTTTTTGCAGAGTGGCATTTTTTTCTCACGCCGTTGGGCGTCTTCCTGATGTGGTTCTCATTGTTTCAGGACTATGATGTGAACGGCTGCTCTGATGGGAGGCACGGAGGCCGGAGGTATTTCACCTGCAAAGGGGGCAGGGCGTTGTTTGTTCCCGTCAAGAAGTGCCACCCCGACGGCAGGTTCGTCTGCACGTCTCCAGGAAAGAAGAGCCTCGACCCCGTCGACACACTTCCAGGTTAAACAGCCTTCAGAATCCCTTCCACTGAACTGTGGTGGACTCGGTAGTACACTACACACGATTGACAAGCTATTAACCTTTTGATCGGGGAGCAAGTTTTGTGTGAAGCCAGTACATAAAGACATGTCATTTATGATTCGCACATCCTCACGGAATCAGCGTTGTGGTGTCGCACTCGGGTTGAACATTCGTTTAAAAGTCTGACTTCTTTCTACACCCTTCGGAATGAAGTCCCATAGTCCTCACAATGCACGGTGTAGTGGAAGTATTTTTATCGGTGAACTTCCTGCTTTTGGAAGAGCAGGTTAATCGAGACGAGACAACGTGTGATTGTTCAGTCGGCCAGTGTGTAAGCCCGGTGAGACGCTGCTGCAGAATACTGCGTTTATACCTCCAGCTACGAGTGAAATGCAGAGGTCTGTGTTCCGCCGCCATTCTGAGATCTGTTTTTGTGTGTTTGCTCCCCGCTTTCAGTTCCCCCGTTTGAGGAGTCGGAGGAGGATGCGCCTCCTATTCCTGAATCCGAGGCCTTGTCTTTGTTAGTGGGACGAATGAAAGGGATTCAGGGTCACATCAACTCCTGTTACCTGGATGCCACGCTCTTCAGGTAAAAAACAGTTCAACGCCTCTCGGGGCATTTGATCAAACGCAGCGCCGCTTTTAATTTAGTCTCATTAACTCTTTTTTTTTTTAATACGAGGAGATCGTGTACAACTCAAATGAAAAAAAAGTGCTGAGTTGACAAAAACAATGTTGTTTTTTTCTTTTTCTTCTGCATTCAGTTTGTTCGGCTCATCCGTGATCCTGGACAACATCTGCAGAAGACCTGCTGACACGGAGGAACCCGTAACCTGCACTCTAAGAAAAATAGTCAACCGCCTGCGCAGGTATCCACGTCGTCTTTAACCCGTTGTTGCCCTGAAAGCCTTGCATTAACACTGAGTCTGCAAAACGAGGAACATAATGACATCTTGCATAATCTCAACTGGTGAATAAGTACTTTACCTCTGTCTTAATGATGCTTAATCCACTGGCAAACACAAAAGAGTGCATGTGCTTCAAGCTTTCTGGAATGTAATGAAGGGAGTGGTGTGTCTTTGTGTGAGCTGCTGATTTGTGTTCTTACTGGTGTCTAATGTACTTGTTGCAGACAAGGGTTCGTGCCTGCAGAGAGCGTGATGGATTTCCGCAAACAGCTTGGCTGCGACACCTTCCGAACAGAGGAGAAAGGTACACGCCCATATCTTGCATGTCGCATTGCTAGAAATCATATTCCAATAATGGGTCATTAGTCCTCACGACGTTACATGCCGAAGCCGACTGTTCAAGTTCTGTCATTTTTCTTGTTGATTGCTTCTCTTTACTGCAGACCCAGAGGAGTTCATCACGGTCCTCTTTCAGAAAGTGCTTTGCGTGGAGCCGCTGCTGAAGCTCCGGTAGGACCTGAAGTCACAGAGTATTAAAGATCCTGTCCCATGTGACGGCGTAAAGTTGCTGAAATTCAGTTTTTCTTTCTTTTCTGTCTTTTTAGATCAGGACAAGAAACGTGTCAGGGTGCCTACACCTTCCAGATCTTTCTGGAAAAAGAACAGATGGGACCGATGCCCACCGTCCAACAGCTGCTGGACACGTCCTGCCTGTCAGGTGACCTCAAGTTTGAAGAGGTGAGCGACCACCATCCAGTTGAAGGGACTCCTAACATTCCATATCGCTATGGCTTGGGTCCTCTCACTCAACGCTGTAAAAAAATAAACGACTTGATTTGTTTTTCAATACGTAAACAACATGAAAATGCAAGATTCATGGTAAAAAATAAACAATGAGGTAATCAGTGAGATTGACAATATGAAGTACTTAGGAATCATCCTCGACTCGCATCTAAGATTTGATAAACAAGTGCGTAATATCAGCAAAAAAGTGAAATCAAATCTCAACTGCTTCAGATTCATTAGAAAGTATCTGCCATTCAGTACAGCCCAGCTTTACATGCATGCCATGACATTTTCACACCTATCATACTGCATCACTACCTAGTCGTCACAAGCCTCACAAACTACTACACAACAATCATATCACTGCCAGACGTTAAAAATTATGGAAAAAAACCAATGAGGTGGCACCATTGTCATATCTTGCAAAAACATAATATGTTCAGCTTTGAAAGCTTTATAAGCTATTCCATCTTAAAGCAGATTTTTAAGTTTCATTAAAGTTTTCTCTGTTCAAGGAGCAAAAGCATGGAACCAGAATTGAAAGAGGAACACCATTTTTATGTTTTTAATAGAGGTATTAAATCATGGTTAAAAAACGAAACAACATTGTTCTCACACCTAACACCCCTGTAAACACACGTGTACTTTTTGTGTGTATTTGTGGATGTATTTTTTTATTTTCTCTTTAAAAAAAAAAAGAAAAAAAAGAAGCCTCCTGTGGACAGGTGTTGTAAATTAGCATTTCGCTACAAGCACTTAACACAGTGCATCTAGTTATTGTGCACATTCTAACGCCACTGATGTCCATATCAAATGAAGTCAAGTTAAAAAAAAAAAGTACGTAGTAAAGTGGCTTATTGAGCTTTTCTTTCTGGACAGTAATGTAATCCCCCTTACTGTTTGTCCCTCAGACGCCGTCCTGTCTAATGGTTCAGATGCCGAGGTTTGGAAACAAGTATAAGATGTTTCCTCACATAATTCCCTCCACTGAGCTTGACATCACAGATCTCCTATACAACTGTGAGAAACGGACCTAGTCTGCATTGATTTTTAAATCATGTAGCATGTGAATGGATTATATATATTTCTTGTTATTAGTGTTTTTTGAGGAGCTCAAATATGCTCACAGATCGCCTATTTTACCCAACAGCTCCAAGGGAATGCTTCGTCTGTGGGCATCTGGCAGAGTACGAGTGTCTTCAGTGTCTACCAGATCGCAAACTGCAGCCAGGGAGGATAAAACAGTACTGCTCTACCTGCAACGCACAGGTACGCCATTTTAGATGTCCAATATCTCTCTGGCCGAACCTGCAAACATGTTGAACTCACTAGTTATTGTTCCTTCAGGTGCACACCCATCCCTCACGGCAGGGTCACTCCGCCAAAGCTCTAGCGGTACCAGCTGATGCCGCCTCTGGTTCCCCCGTGCGCAGACACACCATGCAGCTGTTTGCCGTGCTCTGCATTCACACCAGCCACTACGTGTCCTTTGTCAAATGCGGCCCTGATGCTCACTCCTGGCTCTTCTTTGACAGCATGGCAGACCGATGCGGTGAGACGGTTTTCAGCTTGTTTTTATTCATTTATTTTGGCGTTATAGAATGAACAAAACCTTTTTTATTCTGATGTTCGTGCAAACTCTGCCTACGAAGTGGTTACCCTGCGACAGCGTTGGAGAACGCCACACTGTGACGTCTATGACCGCTCTTTATCCCTTCTCGAGCTGATCTAATCTGAAGGCTGCTCGTTCTGACAGGTGACGATCAACGTGGCTACAGCATTCCCGTGATCCGAGCTTGTCCGGAGTTGGGCGACTTCCTGTCCCGGCCGGAGGAGGAGCTGGCTTGTTCTAACCCCTCCCAGGCGTCTGAGCTGGTGCGCAGGCTGTTGTGTGACTCTTACATGTTTTTATACCAAAACCCAGCCGCACCACTTTTGAAGCCGAACCAGCAGGAGTCTTAGACGCCTGTGAGGCCGAGGACACGGCGTTCCAATAACAGCGCCTTAATAACCTTGCATCTGTGCGTAATCAACTGGATTCTGTGTTTGTTATTAGAAACGGTGGCTTCTAACATCATGGAGGAAGAGAAACTGACAATGAATGACTAGTTAAAGTTGATGTAGATATGTAAGGAGGGAGAGAATGTCAGTCGGTGCGGAGACTAGATGCCTCCCTCCCCTCTCAGTGTGTGTGTGTGTGTGTGTGAGACAGAGATGCACTTCCTCCTAAATTGTAAAACATTTAATGAAATAAGAAACAATTATTTTTGACAAATTTACCTCCTGTGATGTCATATTTTCAAAGAGGTTAACGACCTCTCCTAATTGAAAATACTCCGATCAGACGGAGACGAGGAATATCTTTCTGCCCGATGTGCATCAACATGCCTGAGGGACGGGGAATGACCTTGACACGCGTAATTGTATCACTGTACATATCTTGTTATTATACAACAATCATATCGTGTTTTTAATATTATTGTACTTTTAATTTCGATGTTTTGGGAACGTTGTTGTTGTTTTTTTACTTTCATGCCAATAAAGCCACATTGACTTGAATTGAACGAGCAGTGAAATCTGAACTCCTCAACAAAAGCCTTGTTTATCTCTTGAATGTCTTGTTGTTGCTACACTGAGATAATGTATACCAATCAAAGGAAACTGACAATTCTTTTCTCTGGAGTGTCAGTTGTGACCTAAAACTCTCTCTGAATCCTTCCAGGTCATGTGCACGACATGCTTTTCTTCTTGTTGTTGATGGGCTGTCTCTTGGGAAAACAGAAGATTGGAATGTAGCGGTGACTCGTGTGCTAACGCATAACAATTGAGAACGCTAACACTTGCATCAACTGACAGGCCGGAAAATAAGCCTTTCGTGTTATGTATGAATATTTATAACTAAACGCAACGCGGTAGAAGAAAAGCAACAAAAGGGCCAAACATTTTCTTCCACGCTGCAGATTTAAAAACAGAATAAAATGTGAGGACTCTTAAGAAGACACAGGAAATCAGTGAATTATAGGTGAACAGAATGTTATTGTGCTATATATATTAATTAGCATGCAGAGCCCCTCTAAGAAGATACACCACCGCCTATCATCACAGCGGTCGTTGACAGGGTGGACTAATTAATTTCGATCCGTTTCATCAGCTACATTTGAAACATATTTTTATGCTCTGAGTCTAGACATAAGGTCGTGCTTTCAAGGTTCTGTGAGGAAAGGTGAGCCCTGTGAGGTAATATTATGGACTACACTGCCCTCTTTTGGACAAATGTGAGTATGACATGAACAACCTCATTGATAAATACGTATCCATATTACTAGTTTGTATATATATATATATATATATATATATATATATATATATATATATAGGCTCACGAAACCACACAACTATGTACATTGTTCTTGTAACCTCTGAGGGGGGGAATATTCATTAGGAAATAGTATTGGCTTAAAAAAGCCCATAAAAGTGGTTTAACAAATGTTAAAGTGCAAGCTGCCATGCCATAATAAACGTAAACACTATTGTGCAACGTGCACCAGCTGACATGAGACAAACATGTACTTTTCTTTTTAAAGAACATTTCTGTTTAATATTCTGAACCACACCTTTGAAATCCAATTCCCTCAACTACAGTCTTTCTCTTTGAGTTATGTGATGGGCCTGTTGGTCCAGTTGGTTGCAGAGGGCAAGGCGGCTCCTGCCTGTTACGTCCTACACGTGTTTGAAATCACTACAACATGTATTGTTTGACATGCACGATCACTCAATGACATATGGGCATACATATATATACACGGTATCTGAAAGGACGTGATTATCAGGCATGATAATGATATGAATGTTGTTACTATTACTAATAGTTTGCACAAAGAGCTGCTTGTTCCTTTCGCTCTCAGCCACTCATCAGATCCAGTGAATACAAACATCAAAGCAGAAGAGCACTGAGCCCCTGGAGCAGCCTCTGCTCCCGGTGCATGTGCATCACTCACTCCGGGAGGACCGTGTGTGACCATCGTGGGGCCTAAAGAGCAACACGTTTTATCGAGAGGAGGAGCCACGCTGCTCTCCACCATTTAAACCGGTGGCGCATGCGCAGTAGTGCACAATCGGGACTTAAATCTCTTACACAACTGTGTCTTTTCTTCATTCTGCCTGCATCTCCTCGCCGGCGTGTGGTATCCCTACACGTTACTCGTTTTCTGATTCGTTTCAATCAAACAACACGTAGGAAATGAGTGGGGACCAGGTAATGCCACGTCTGGTGACGGACGGTTACAATGTACTGCTACCATTTCATGTGCTCGGTGGGTCAAGATAACTTGGCTAACTGTAGACAGTGGCTGCTAGCGCGCGTTAGCCCAGTGTGTTTGTAACGTTACGCCAACTCATTTTGTTGTTAACCGCTTTCTGACACGTCGCGTTTGTGTTCGTTGTGTGAGGTAGAGGGGGCTGTCCGGTTAGGGTCGGGGGTTTGAGTGGCTGGGCTTCAACTCCGGGGGTTAAAGTGGGCGAACGCCACATTTTAATGGGTCGTTAGCTGTAGCCGACGTTAGCCGCAGCGGCGTCGGTGTCAGCCGCCGAGTAGCAGCGCTGAGAGCCAGCGGACCGAGCTAGCGGAGCTAGCATGGCAGCTAACAAACTCCCGTTGCTATCCAGACAAGTTCAAAGTTAGTTAGCCACCACGATATTTAACACCGGTCTGTTTGTGGTTTTCTTTCAGATCGACTGTGGCTCTCGTTTCAATGGTAAGTGTGTGTGACACAAAGCAAGCGGGTTACAGGGGATGTGTTTCCTCGGATTCTGACATGTCTTCACTGCGCCGATGTTACGGTAGTTCTCGGTAGAGGACAGAAATGGCGTCCAGAGACTAAGTCCTCTGTCTCACTCTCAAGCGCCTATTGTTCAAAAGGGAGGTCTAATAAAAGCTTTTCCCGTCGGTATTTTCTCGATGCAAATCATTATTGGTACACACCTAGAGGTGTTTTATCAGTTCATTGCGTTATAACGTATTTATGGTTGGCTTTAAGTGTCATAATTCTCACCTGAAAGTGAGGGTTTGGGGGTTGAGGACTTAGTCTCTGCGCCATTTTCTTTTTTTCGGTGTAGCGGCCTGACTACTGCAAGCTGAACCCGGACTGTGAAGTGGAGCCGGCTGTGTTTGAGGAGCACTGCGAAGGCTTATCGCTTCATTGAGACCTCACGTAGTGACCAAGAAGTCTGGTTTTAATACACGACTGAACGCTTCTCTTTTTTTTTTAATAGCTTACGTTATCTTTTTTTTTATTTAAAAGAGAAAGTCAACCGTTTTAAGTTGGAGACTCATTTAACTGTCAACGCATCACGTCGACAGCTTGAAGTCATCACACAAGTTAAGACGACGTATTAGTTTATTTCAGCAGCTTGCCCATCTTAAGAGGTGCTTTTTTTGTTTGGTAATATCTCATGCTATTTTTCAATAAACCTGTATCAAGCATACAAGGTGGTCACCACTCATATCTATACCAATAAAACTAAGTGGGTTTTCATTAAGTCCAGTTAAGCAGGACTAATGTTTTTCTATGGTAAACACTTAACTACTGTGGGCAAAATATGAACTGTCTGGTTCAGCTGTCATTCAGCCACATACCAGTTATTGATCTGAGATTTACTTCTCTATGCATCTGGAATGCTTAAAATCATCTACACGTCTTTAATGGTCCACTTATTCATCAGCAATGGGGCGACACTTGACTGACAGACTTCACTTGACTTGTATTTGACAAAGTGATATTGATTCCTGTCATACTAGACTGTCTAACTTCATACCGTTATCTACCAATGTTGGCTTTTTAAAGAGCATCTTAAAGATGTCTTTGTCAGCACATTTGAACCATTTACCAGCACACATTGTACTTTATGCATACATGAAGGTTTAGCACAACTCATCTGCTAGTCAATCACATCAGTCGACCTGTTTTATCTGTGAACTGTCAGGTGTTGCTCAAAATGCGTCAGTGTGTACCGCTAGTGCAAATGCTCCCATTCATTGAAGTTGTATTAAAATGATTTGCTTTCTCTCTGCGAGGACGACACAAAGCTCCAAGTCTGTCTTTGGCTTAGCGATTCTTTTATGCTCAAATCACTCTGATCAAAGAATTTCAGCTTGAACATGTGTGCTATTGGTTTGTTCGACACCTGCGTACACGAGGAACATTATGGACACATTATTTTTAGGACCTGTTCCTAGACAAGGCTGTCAGCTGTGCTCCTGACCAGGTCTACAGCTGGTCATGCGTACCCTAAAGCATGTAGACTTGATTTGGTGTTGACGTTTGAGTGTTTACCCTTTTTGGATTTTAAAGATTGCCATTATTACCTCCCTAAAACAATTAATTTCCCCAAGCTGTGGCGTTTACAAATTTAAAGAGGTTGAAAAGATGATTTTCTTCACCGACTTGTTTCAACCTGTCTGTTTCATATCTTCTCATAAACAATGAGGCGTGTATGGACAGTAGGTGGTGCTGTGCTACTGTGTGATACATTGTCTGTCTACTTGGAGGGGGAACTTAGTTCTGCCCAAGTTTTTTGTTGAGCTTGTGTTTCTCTGTTAGTCATGTGTCTGTGTGTAGTCATTAGATGTATATTGTACCTAAAATATAGGAACACACCAATCCTACCAGTTCTTCAATCTGTTGTTACAGTCAATGTCTTTCACTCTTGAACGTGACCCTGTTTTCTTCTCAGACTCTCACAAGCATAAAGAAAAGTACAAAGAGAAGGAACACAAACACAAGGACCACAAAAAGGATAAGGAACGGGAAAAAACAAAGCATGCCAACAGGTATGGTGTGTGCATGTTTCTGGTGGTACAGTTGCTCAACGTGGATATGACATACCACTTGATCATGGCAGTATTTTTTTGTATTGTATTACATTTTGTTTTATTTGTTCTTTAACTCAAGCGATCACAAGGACGCCACTGACAAAAAATACAGAGACAAGGAGAAGGAGAAGATGAAGCACAAAGATGGCAGCGCAGACAAATACAAGGACAAGCACAAGGAGAAGAAGGTGACTTACCGTGCACATAATTCATGGAGGATCGCACATGTGGTTGTGCATGTTATGATTTTAGGGTTTAGTATGACTCATTCTGCAATATGAAGCTGTCACATGATACACGTGCACCTGACTTGCCATGTACAACATGCACTTATTTCCCACCCGTTTCCATTATGAAATATTTGATAAATATGTTCATTCAGGACATATGATCAAAAACATGGATAGGCATTGAATCGCTGCATATGTGACACTTTTTTTTCCCTTTTTTTCCTGGATAAATAATTACTCAATAGGCTGAGGGCAACTGGATTAGATATTACTTTATTCATCCCCTGGGGCAATTTTCGCGAAGCAGCAGCAAACATGTTTACAAATATACAATGCAGTCTATATAATATCGGACACATTCTTATACTTCTGTACAATGTATTTTGAATCCAAAGCAGCAAAACAATTTAGATGCTCTTGCTGCTTTTTCTGAGACCGAATTGTCAACTCAATATTCTGTTTTAGTCGACTTACAGGTTCAAAGGTCTGGACATTAGCTTCTACCGCTCGGAACTAACCAACTGTCTTATGCAGAAAGTACTACGATTCCAGTATTTAACAACTGGACTTTGATTAAGCTTTCATTATGCAGACGTATCATTTGCCATGTCTGTTTTACAAGGTTTTTTTTTTTTTTTCCCTAAACAACTTTTGTGTGCAACTTTCAGATAAAGACCCTTGATGGAAAAGTCAAAAAGGAGAATGGCTTTGCCAGGTATGTATGTTTTTAATATTGATCTAAGAACTACATTTACATCTACCATCGGATGTATTTTTATATGAAGCCATTTCTGATTTTAGAATGTTTTTTGTTGTTTTTGCAGCCCTCCAGCAGTGAAGTCCGAGCCTGAGGATAATTTTTACCACTCTCCTAAAAATGAGAAGTCTCTAAAAAGAGAACGGGATGACGATATTGAGTGAGTGGCCTTTGTGTCGGAGGGTTGAGGTATTTTGTAAAGTTTTCTGTGACCAAACTTCTAACGCACTTCGTTTTTCAGCTCTGATTTCAAGCCCAAAAAAGTTAAGATTGAAAACGACAAGAAGGTCAAGAAAAGGAAACCAGAGGAGGAGGTAAGCGTTGTTTTTTTTTTATGTAAAACAATGAAAAGAAGCCTCATTACTCCTGTTCGGCAAAACACAACTGGAGAGGCGCATGTGTTGGTCTGTTGCGTTGCTGATACTGACATTATTTGTGCCAACATGTGAGCAAAATAACTTGGATTCTCTGTCTTTTCTTTAAAGGATATTAAGCCCAAAAAGACAAAAAACAAAAGAGCAGTCGCTGATGGAAAAAAGAAAGCAAAGAAAGAGCCAGAGGAGAAGTGGAAATGGTGAGTTACTCATGCCAGCTGAACGATACCTACATGCCTATCGATGCGGGGGTGCAGCCAGTGTTGTTGGATTGAGTAATGTTTTGTTTTTATCCGGTATATTCAAACTCCTTATTGGATTATTTGGTTAATTCCAGGTGGGAGGAAGAGAGATACACAGACGGCTCCAAATGGAAGTTTCTGGAACACAAAGGACCTGTTTTTGCACCACCGTACGAGCCTCTTCCGAGCCAGGTCAAATTTTTCTATGATGGTAAGATTGTAGTTCCCAATGGAGTCAGTCAAATACTATACTGTTGAATCATGTCTGTGGAGAACAAAACACACTTTATTTATTTAACATTTTAGGTAAGCACATGAAGCTGCGGCCAGAGGCAGAAGAGGTGGCCACGTTTTTTGCCAAAATGCTGGACCACGAGTACACCTCAAAGGATATCTTCCGCAAAAACTTCTTTAAAGATTGGAGGAAGGTAGGAAGGAAAGGCGCTTGTAAATAAAATGACAGCTTTTGTGACATTAGTAGAGTCTGACTGTTCAAATATTTCTGTGTTTTGAGCGTACCGTGTTTTTGCAAATGCAGGAAATGTCTGCAGAGGAGAAGACTAAGTTGACAGATCTGAAGAAGTGTGACTTCACCGAGATGAGTGACTACTTCAAGGCCCAGTCTGAAGCCAGGAAGGCCATGTCAAAGGATGCCAAACTGGTAAAGAGTTACATTGTATCAAAACTAGGGGAAAGGCCAATATATCAACCAGCCATACAGGACAATGGGCCAACAAGGTAACCTGTGTTACCTTTTGTTTAATTCCATAGTTGTTGAATAAGTGATAAAATGCTAGGTAGCCCCTTTGTCTAAGTCAACCCTGATCCAAATGTTTTTGTGATGAGGATCTGAAATCAGTTATAAAAACTACTATTGGCAGTGCTTGTCAAGTAAGGTTCTTATTCAAATGCACTACCTGGAATAAGTATCTAAATTAAAAATATGAACGTGCAAATGAGGCAGAGTGGGCGGCCTTTTTACAAAAACACTTCAAATTCTTGACTCTTAACAAGAAAGATGTGTTTTTTTGTTTCCTTTCCTCTTGTAGAAAATCAAGGAGGAGAACGAGCGGCTCTTACAGCTTTACGGCTTCTGCATCATGGACAACCACAGGGAACGTATTGCTAACTTTCGCATCGAGCCCCCGGGCCTGTTCCGCGGCCGGGGAGACCATCCAAAAATGGGCATGCTCAAACGGCGCATCAGGCCTAAAGATATCATCGTCAACTGCAGCAAGTCAGTTTCTTTTTTGTTTTGAGTTTCCGATGCCGGTGAACGGATGTTTTTTTTTATCGAGCATAACGATGAAATGTTTTATTCATGCGCTGCTCACAGGGACTCCAAGCACCCAGAGCCTCCTCCAGGCACTAAGTGGAAAGAGGTTCGTCATGACAACAAGGTCACTTGGCTGGTGTCGTGGACGGAGAACATTCAAGGCTCGATCAAATACATCATGCTGAACCCCAGCTCAAGGATCAAGGTAGGCCGACGGGCTGCACAGCAAGGAGTTGTACCCTCTGTTTAAAAGTGTTTGGGTCATCCTTCTGTGTGGGCTTAATGCCTACATATCATGGCAACTTCATCCCCATTATCTGTTAATGTTTCATTGTTACTTTTCAAGGCTTTTTTTTTTTTAAATCCGTTTTTAAAAATACATTTTGCTCCACATGACAGGCTGTACTGTGCAAAAACCCACTAATTTAATGTGTGTTCATACGACTGCATGTTGACGCTGAAACACAGCCCCGTCTAATTCATTCGTTTTCTAAATTTAGTTTGAACTTTTTTTGCCTGCAGGGAGAGAAGGACTGGCAGAAGTATGAAACCGCTCGTCAGCTGAAGAAATGCGTGGACCGCATCAGAACCCAGTACCGCGAGGACTGGAAGTCTAAGGAGATGCGGATCAGGCAACGGGCCGTGGCACTCTACTTTATCGACAAGGTGAGGCGCATCGTGCAAATTAAAAATGATGACTGGCTCGCTGTACTCTATACCTCACATAGTGTTTAAATCTTTTGGGAGTGAAATGTTGTGAAATAGTTTTTATGAACAATGACTAAGTGCTGGGTTTAGCAGGCGGGTTCCTAAACACGAGCCACTGAGGGCATTGTCTCTGTAAGCCGACTTTAATCCAGCTGTCCTGATGCACTCTAGCTGGCTCTGAGAGCGGGCAACGAGAAGGAGGAAGGAGAAACCGCAGACACGGTGGGCTGCTGCTCGCTGAGAGTCGAACACATCAAACTCTATCCAGAGAACGATGGTCAAGAGTTTGTGGTGGAGTTTGACTTCCTCGGTAAGGACTCCATTCGCTACTACAACAAAGTCCCTGTGGAGAAACGGGTAAGAACTGGAAACCAGTGTTTTTGTTTTGAGGATGCAAACTTTGCTTTTGTATTCATGTGTGTTCTGCTTTTCTCTTTTTTCCCCTCTAGGTATTTAAGAACCTTCAGTTGTTTATGGAGAACAAGGACACTGATGACGACCTGTTTGATCGCCTGAATGTAAGCAAAATGAAAATGTCACTTTTTTTTGCATAATGTTTATTTGAGAAGAGGGTTTCTAAAACACCAGAGGGTTGTACTACAAAGCAGGATTCAAGGTTCGGGGTGGTGACTTCAGGTTTAAAGATGCTACTCCGAGATTGGGAGCTTTTCGATTGCCTCTACGTGCCGACGGCCAGCTGGTGGCTCGGGGACGATGTTTATGACGGTGTGAACTACGGGGAAAGTGTTTACAGAGCCAGCTGAGTTTACCTGAGGGAAAACCACACGGTAGTTCGAGTGCTTCCACGACAAGCAGCCAGGAGCTAACCAGTGGGGCGCGCTCGTGTGCACTAAAAGCATGCGCTGCTGGTCTGGCTATATAAAGGAGGCTCTAGGATAACAACACACGGGGATTTCATTACTTCACTATCTTTACATGGCAAATAGTTTGCTACTATGTGCATGTTCAGAATGCTAATGCAGCTTTAACCTTCGCGTGTCTTGAGATAATATTCCACACAAATACAAAGAAGTGAAATTCATCCTGCGGGCTAAAAGCAACGCGGATGAAACTGCCAAATGCAGAAAGGACAGCTGGCACAAATGGCTAACCTGCAGGAATGCTTTAAATGAATAGGCTTGTGATATCTCTGCCCCATCTGGAGCACGAGTAGCTCTGACCATAATACCGTTTGGGTGTTCCATTTTAATTGATGTGACTCAGTCGTATTTCTATGGCGTGTAGGGCAATATTTGAGCATCTTTCTTTCAGCTGCAACCACGGTGTTGTGAGATGGACGCACACAAACAATCTGCTCATGATTCAAAGCAGTAAGTCACGTCTTCCGATGCCGCTGTAAAGTCAACATTTATGAAAAGATGGATCATTTCCAGAAGTCTGCATTAGTCTATATTTCTTGGTGAGGTATATTTAAAAAAAAAAAAAAAAAACATTAACAGACTAAATATTACTTTATTATAACTGCAAAAAACTGTGTATATATATTTATATATTAATTATCATATTTTCACTTATGTTGCCGTGTCTGCATTGCTTTGTTTTACTTTGCTACAGACACTTTGTTGTATGCTCTGGGCGATGAGTTATAAAAGTAAACCTACTCACTGCTTTGAATTATGTTTTTATATTCATGCTGTTTGTTTATTTGCTCAAAAGTCCATGTCACACCTCCAGAGTTGCAGCTGGGAGGCTAAACTTGTCATACACTCTGTATATTTTCCCCAAAGGGATGAATACAGTATCAATTCTATAAGAATACATCCAAGTTGCACATTAACTTAACAGAATACACAAAAGTAAATGTAGACACAAATGGCCATTGTGTGTTCAGACTCTTTTTTAAAAAAAAAATATATATATATATATATATATATATATATATATATTTTATTTTTTTTTTTATTTAGCGGGTTTCAGGCTTCACAAAGCTGAGCAAAGTCACTTCAGATGGTTTAATGCTGTCTTAAGAACCAATCACACTATCATTTATAATTATCATTATTATGTATGCCGTCTTTCAAGAATTGCATACTCGAGTCCTGCCAATCATGTCTCTTGGTGTTTGGGAATATGTTTCAACAGCTTCCCTAAAAATAACCGGCAAGTTTGGTGATGTTTGGACAAGCTGTCAATTCGGCCGCCATATCTTTCTCCTGGCCCGTGCTCATGTTTGGAAATGGAGGCAACCCCCTATTGAGCAATCTCAAAATAGGTTCACATATCCTGCACATTTTTTTTATTGATTAGAAAAACTGATAAATAGTCTGTGACATGCTTGTTTTTTTGGTTTAAAAAATAAATAAAAAAGTTGCACAATTTGAATGACGAGGTATGTTCCAGGTACTGTTATAAACATCCTGAGAGTTTTGTGATTGGCCCACTAACTGCTGAGTAATATACTAAGCCCCGCCCCCTTGAAGTTCAAGTCTTCCTGAGTTTGTAAGCTCCATTTTGTGTTTTTAATATTATACAAAGTCGGGGAAGTTATAGTTTGCTCTGCCGACAGCAGACTTGTCCATGTTTGCGATTGGTCGTTTGCTGCAAACGCCGCCGCCCCCTTTCTATGTGAAGTGTGCCGTCGGATTGAGAAAAGCTGGGTTGTTTTACCGGGTTGGTGATTGTCGTAGGAATTACGGTTGTTGGGGAGAATCAAGTCAGATAAGATGAAGATACCCAGGGTATTTTTGAACTTGCTTTGTAGTACAGGGCCCTGGTGTCTCTTTTTAGCAACCAACCAGTTTCATTGTCTAATTGTTTCTCCCCTAGACTTCTGTTCTGAACAAGCACCTTCAGGAGCTGATGGACGGACTGACGGCCAAAGTCTTCCGTACCTACAACGCCTCCATCACCCTGCAACAACAGCTGAAGCAGCTCACAAGTGGTACGTCTCCGCCTGCAGCCGAAGGATATAAAACCACACTTTCACTAGAATCCAGCTTAATTTAGACGAATGGCTGGCGTAAACTACATCGTACATCTGTGGTGCTTTGTTTAGATTGCACAAAAGGCCTTTCTTATGCACAATGAATCAACATGCGTACAGACAACTCATACTCTCCGTCTCTCTCTCTAGCGGAAGAGAACCTTCCAGCCAAGATCTTGTCCTACAACCGGGCCAACCGGGCTGTGGCCATCCTGTGTAACCATCAGCGGGCTCCACCAAAGACGTTTGAGAAGTCGATGCAGAACCTGCAGCTAAGGTTAACATGTGTTTTTGAATACTTTCTGACGCTCACTTTTGTCTCCGTCTCGTGTGTGTGTGTGTTTTATATCACCAAATGCTTGAATTTTGTTCATTGCATCAATGCGCCGACGGGAAATGGGTCAAATATATTGTCTATCACAGTAGCCAGGCATGTTGAGAGAGGGGGGGGGAATTCAGATACTTGAAATTCATTTTGACAGGCTTTATTTTATCGTGAGAGACAAACAGGAGAGGGAATTGGGATGCTGCAAAGAGCCTCTGGCTGGACTCTAACCCCCGGCCCAGGGTCAAGGCCCTACCCAGTGAGCCACAGAGATGCACCTTTTTTATCAAACTATAATCAATCAGCCATGAAGCATTTTTCACGTAAAAATGGCTTAAGTCTTAACTATATCATAATAAACGGAATATCTTTGAGTTTGGACCAAGATGATGGAAATATTTCACTATTTTTATTAAACCAATTTATTTTAATCTAGAAAATAATTATCAATAACTGTCTGCTTTGAATTTATCAGATTGTTATTGTAGACATTCATGGGCCTATTTGATTTTTAAGTAATCGGCTAATCAGCATTTCATTTTTTTTAAACTAATCCCTTTTATTTTTCTTAGATTGATACTAAAAGGGACCAGCTCTCTGACGCCAAGAGGGAACTGAAGAGCTCCAAGGCCGACGCCAAAGTACGGAGAGATGAAAAATCCAAAAAGTAAGTCGTCCCCCCTACACCTCAAATGTTTTCTGTAGACTAATCTCCGTCTCCGAGGTCGACCCCCTTTCACCGGCCGCGTGCCGCTCGGCTCCCCTGTAGGACCGTGGAGACCAGGAAGAAGGCGGTCGAGAGGACAGAAGAGCAGCTGATGAAGCTGGAGGTGCAGGCAACCGATCGGGAGGAGAACAAGCAGATCGCTCTCGGCACGTCCAAGCTCAACTATCTTGACCCTCGCATCTCTGTGGCTTGGTGAGACGATACACTCATTTATTTTTGCCTCTCTTTCGCATCGCGGTTGACTTTTCGCACATAATTTAACACGTAATGGAGGAGCGCTGTGCTTTTAAAAAATAAAAAAATGAACTGTGCCCGTCCTGATTTTGTATCTAGGTGTAAGAAGTGGAGCATTCCCGTGGAGAAGATCTACAACAAAACCCAGCGTGAGAAGTTCGCCTGGGCCATCGACATGGCGGAGGATGACTTTGAATTTTAAATCCCAATTTGTGGTTTTAACTATGACACACTTTTTTTTTTTATCGGATACTTGTTTTTTTTTATTTTTTTTTAGCTTAACTGAATTTTGCTCGATGGCCAGACCCGATCAGGAATTTCAGACAGTTTGACGCCGTAACGAAGTGGCCGCAGGGGGTTGTGGGTAGTCTTACACATCTGATCTGACTGGGATCGGGCATCGAGGCTGAACTATACCCACACCTGAGCGTCACGGCGTGGTCCCAGTAATCGGAAGACCTTTTTACCGTTCGTCTCTCCTCGGCTGCGACACTCGACTTTGCCTGAACTTTGAACTCTGTGGTCTTATTGCTACTGTACTCGGCAAAAAAAACAAAACACACACACAAAAAAAAAGAAGCTTTGTAACATTTTTATTTTCTCTGTTCACTTGCTCTGTATTTTAGCCCTCCCCATGTATTATTAATGAATTCTATATTTTGATAGACAAAGTTGAATCAAATGAGTTCCTTAACTACACCCACGCGCCTTTTTGAGGAAATCTGAGTTTTGAGTTGTGTGCATGTGTGTGTATGAGGGGCCCGGCCATGGAATTGATTGAATATTTTAAACTGGACTAATGTTGAATTGTTAAGCATGAAAGGGGAACACACTGCAAACCGTGTCAATATTTACTTAAGCAAGCAGAATGTGAATATGTTGTTTTACAGCCTCCATCAGGGACTTCTTCTACAGTGTAAATGTGAACCAATCATTTGTGTCCTTTTTAAGTCTCGAGCGTCCTCTGAATCTCTCTCTCTCGCATAGCTCTGTCTCCATCTGATTTCAACTTTAATTTAACAATTGCTCCCAGAAAAAGAAACTCCCGTATCTGTTACTTGAAGATAATGCTATGATAATGTATTTAAAGTCATTAAATAGAAAGTGTTTTCTTCCCAGAAAAGGGGATGTGAGGGATTTTAACTTTGCCAAAAAAAAAAAAAAAAAAATCACCACCAATCTGTTACAATTTTAGGCAGTTTTTAATTTTCTTTTTATTGTGTAAAGATTCAGGATAAAATGATGTAACATTTAATGTGAATTTATCGGTTCATTTTATTCCACTTTTATGATAGGAAAGTCGATGTAAGTTGCTGTAAAGACAACATCTTATTCCTGTTTTATCTTTTGTCATAGCCTTTGATCTTGTTTTCTTTTGAGTGTTATGCTCATTGTAGGTTGGAAAATGAATAAAACCCTACAAGTACATTTACTATGCATTTCTTTTCTTTTTTTTTTTGCATTTACCCAGCAACATTTTAGGAAGTTTTCAATTCTGAAGGGTGTGTTTTCCTCACAGATATAAAAACAAGGACCCCAAGTTTAGACGGCAGACCGAGTTGCAGCGTCCTCATATTTTGATCTTCATAATTGAGATCGGCACACCTTTCTATTTCTATACAGCTAAATACCTCTATAAGATAATTAGGTCATTTGCAACCATTGCCTGTCGAGGTGTAATTCAGCACCGGCTGTAATGTCAGCTGCTCACCTGTGTGCATTCCTCCAATATGAGTTAATTGTATGTTACACTGTAAAAAGAATTCCTAATTTTATGTAAAACTCTTTTTACAGTTTTTTTTTTTTCTGTTTTTGAAAATGATATATAAAACTGTCAAATTATGGACATTTCCTTTAAGTATTATCCTAATAACATATTTTTTTCCTGCTTTCTTAAATTGCATTCAAATTCATATAAAATAACAACAATTACATGTAATTAAATATATAGCTCATTTTATAAAGGTTTATGTCCATACTAACAATTTAACGATTTTCTTTGTATTTTTAAGGTAAATAATTGTAGTTTTATATTCAAATTCTGGATTTCAATGTAGCTAACTTTTTTTCATTACATCAAATATGCAGTCTTTTTTTTTTTTAAGAGTACAAAGTAGAAATAAGTGACACGTTTTAAGTCCTCTGGAGGAGCAACGGTGGCCCCGTGAGTAGAGAAGGTCCTCATTGTGTATGCAGTCTTTCAATAATTGCATACTCGAGTCCTGCCAATCACGTCTCCTGGCATTTGGGGATATGTTTCAACTGTTTCCCTAAAAATAACCAGCAAGTTCATTTTATTCCACTTGTATGATAGGAACATCGATGTAAGTTGCTATAAAGTCAACATCTTATTCCTGTTTTATCTTTTGTCATAGCCTTTGATCTTTTCTTGTGAGTTTTATGCTCATTGTTGGTTGGAAAATGAATAAAACCCTACAAGTACATTTACTATGCATTTTTAGTTTTTTGGGATTTACCCATAAACATTTTAATGCGTTTTCCTCAGACATAAAAACAAGGACCCCAAGTTTAGACGGCAGTCTTGTCCGAGTCGCAGCGTCCTCATATTTGCTTGACAAATGCATTTGATCTTCATAATTGAGATCGGCACGCGCCTTTCTATTGATGGGCGTTCTGGTCCCCGTCTGCGTACACACGTACAGATAAATACCTCCCGATAAGATAAATGGGTCATTTGCAACCATTGCCTGTCGAGGTGTAATTCAGCACCGGCTGTAATGTCAGCTGCTCACCAGCAGGTGGGGCTGTGTGCATTCCTCCAATACGAGTTCATGGTATGTTACTCTCACATTCATCACGCTGAATAACTTAAAATGTGTCCGTGGCATAATTGATATTCACTCCTGGTGCAAGGTGCCGCGCAGTAATGAGACGTCACTGCTTTGTGAGTATTCAGTTTATTCTGTAAAGATTCAGAAGTGTAGAAAGGATGATACAACAGTGCTTTATGATCAGACCATTTCATAAAAGGTGTTTTTTTTTTTCTTTTTTTCTTTTAAGTGATCATGACACCGTAAGTCCAGATTCCATTTGTCTCAAACCAAAATAAATTTGTAACATTCGACACAAGTGCATACACTGCTGGTAGGAGATCAACCTCCAATTTCACTTTGGAAGGTATAGCACCGTTCTTAGCTATTAGCAGCTCGACAAGATGCAGCTTAATAGGATTCATGTAGTGACAGTTATGTTTTATATAAACACAAGAAAATTCAGAGGAGAGCACGGATCTCCTCATTTGGCTCTCTAGCTAGCACAATATCTCACTCTGTCAGTGTCTCGGGATCAAATTGATAATTTTGTTTTAAACATTTCTTCTTTTTTTTTAAGCCAGTGACACTATTTGATACAATTACAGCTTAAAGTTAAACATCTCCAAGTGTACAGAAAGCAGCACAAGATTATTTTTTATCTTTTTTTTTTTTTTTTTTTCTTCTCACAGATATAGACGAACAGTGACCATTGATGCACTGGCATGTATTTTTTTTTTGAGTTTTTTTTTTTTAGGACAGCACAGTAGCTGGAAAGCAAGGTGATGGACAGACGGGTCATAAAAACACACGGACAGGGCTGAGTAAGGCAACGTTAGCGTGGCAGGCTTCTCTGTCCAGCTTGCAGGGCAGTGTAGTGTATTGATCTGACGGAGCGGTCAATACTTTTGCTGTGGGGCAGTGATTATTTTTTTTAGTTTTTTTTAGCATTGCTGTCTTCATTAGTGCATTGTGTGTGTGTGTGTGTATATAGTCTCTTGCGTGTAGCTGAACTGCAAAGTGATCACCAACATTTATACAGATCTAAATAAACCATGTTTGATTGCATCTGGACTTACAGTGACTATAGAAGAGTAAATAGAATTGAAAAAAAAATGAAAAAATAACGGAAAAAGTAAAATTCAAGGCAGTGCTGAAGTACTGGTTGCTAAAAAAGTAAAAAATATCACAAAGCCAACAACAACGTTTCCTTGACACATCGTTTGTTTGTCCAGTTGGTACAAACCCTCTTTAGTGCAGTTTCAATCATATATATATTTCTCCCTCTGACCCAACGACAATATCTCCCGGTTCTATTCTATCCGATCTTCCCTCATTCAAGTCAGTTTTCCAGTCAGTGTGCGTCGCTTCTCGTTCTTTTCTTTGATCCCTCGTACTGACCTCATTGTGCACCCTCCCCACACGACCACAAAGAAGCATGAAAGGCTTAAACATCACAGGACTCAAAGGTGAGAAGTTCTTTCTTTTTGACGATGGCAGGAAGTGATGGAAGAGGAGGAGGAGGAGGGGTATTCACAGTTACAGTCAGAGTCCAACGGTCCAGCTACAATCACATCTGCTGTCATTATGAACACTCTTTTTTTTATTTTTTATTTTATTTTTTTAGAGCACGGCCAGGGGAGCAAACCAGCCTTTTTAAACGTCACGTTCCTCTGGTGGGATTGGGCCTGCTTCTTCATCACACCTCCAGCAGCTCCATCCTCAGGCGATCCCTGTCAGCAACACGCACACGCACACACACACACACACACACAAACACACACACACACACACACACAGACACAGAAACACGCAAACGCAACATGCACAAGTCGTGAGGCGGTGGCATGAAAGATCGTATCGTATTACTGTTGTACAGGCGAGGCACTTCTCGGGGAGGGGAGCCTTGTAAAAAAAGATGCCGTGTACGGGCGAACTCGCCTCTTAGAAATCCACCTCACCAAAGACAATCGTCATGATTTATTCACATATATTAGCATGCGCTCTCAATCTATAATTCAACGGCCCAGACTTCGACTTATCTAAATATAGCTTCTTAAACACAGACCTTTGATTGCCTGAATAAGCTACTCAGCGTGAGCACCTGTACACACTTCTCCTGCCTCCTTTCTACTGTACGTCACGCAATCACCACTACAAACAACAAGCTGTCATGCTTTTATCACGCCAGCTGACTTTGTTGTCTTGATTGTTAAATGGCGCTAAGCTTGTAAATTATCACAAGGCACTGCGAGGGAGGGGAGAATCTTACTTTAGGGAGCTTTTATCACACGTTGTAATTTGAGCATTGTGACTGAAGTACCTGGCCTGATTGGCATCATTCTGTTCAATGAGTGACTGACTGGCCACCGGCTGCTGGTGGTCCTCTGCGCTCTCTGACCAGGGATCCTGCAGGACTCCCGGCTGCGCTGACTCCTCAGCTCGGCCTCGCTCGACGATCCCCTCGGACCCCATCAGACCCAGCAGCGGCGAGTATGAATCCTGCCACACAACCCGCTGCCCTGAGTTCAGTCCCGCGTCTCCTTCAAGGTGCTTGTTCATGTCTTGCTCAACAAGTTTCATTTTGGCCACCGGAGAGTTCTTCGGGGACTCGGCTCCAGCGTCTCCGGGACTCTTCGCGTCCTCCGTTACCTGCGGGCGGTCGTTGATAGGCGTCCAGCCACTTCAGGTGCCCGTTCTTGTGACTGTACCGGCTGTCGCTGAACCAGCGCACCACCTCTGCTTCGGGAGGCCCGTCTGGGACGCTCAAGTCCTCGTACTGCTTGACCTGCCGGGCCAGCGGGTGTTGAAGACAACCTGCCGGAGGATCTGCAGCTGCTGGGGGTCTTGTTGGCCCAGGGGGCGAGAAAGACGGCTGAGAAGTAGACACCTCGGTTATCTCAGACTTATTATCTTGACGTACAATCTCACATGTGGTGTCTGGTTCATTCAGCTTCACCCTCTTGAAGTTGATCTTGATGGGCTCAATTTTCAGCTCCGGGCAGCTTCTGTCCCCGGCAAACGGGTCCTCGTCCTTGATGAGTTGCTGTAAGATGGACATTCCCTTTATGGGAAAGTCCTGGTTGCATTTACCCTCAATTAAAATAGACGGGCTGCTTTTGCAATGACAGTAGTGCTGGTGCTTTCAGGTGGGGATTTGCTGGTGTGGTTCAGGTTCGGGACATTGTCATTACAGGTAGTACTCGGGTAGTCATTGCTAATACTGCTGTTGTTGTTGTTGTTGTTGTTGTTGTTGTTGGTGGCCTTGTGGATGTTGTTGGTGCGTTCGTCGTCAGGCTTCGCGGCGTGGCCCTGCTCTTGTGGACTGATGCTGTTGTGATTGTTGAAGGTGAAGTTGGATTTGCTGGTGTTGTCGATGATCACTTGACTCTTGGTACCGTTTGAACCTTCCAATCCGATGGGCGAACGGTTGCTTTGGGCGTTTGGTTTCCTGTTGGCGTTGGCGGCGCAGTGCTCGGCGTTATTGCTTGTGTTGGCGGAGCAAGCGGCGACGCTGTTGACCCTGTTGGTCGGGCTGCTGTCGTGCACCAGTTTCCTGGCGGCCGTCTCGCCACCGTTACTGCTGCCGGAATAGCTGCTAATGCTGCTGCTACTACTGCAACTACTGCTGCTACTGCTGCTTCGACTGCTGCTGGTGCTACTGATGCAACCGCTGCTTCCAGCCATGTCCGGGCCGAGGCCGTTGCTCTTCTCCGGCTCCGCGGTGGGTCGAGTATTCTTGGTCAGTACCTGTGCTGTTCTGACCACGGATGGAAACTTTGGGGGGACGATTGGAGTAGAATACGAAACCCGGGTGACATTCGGGTTCGTCGACATGCTCGCCTGTGTGGTCGCGACTCTGCCGGGCCCGGTTTTCATCGTGCCGTAGGGTGCTTTGGCCATCTGAAAGTTTGGTCCTTTTGAGCCTCCGTGGACGGTGTGGTGGGTTACGATGTGATTCACGTGCCGTTGCGTAGCAGGTTGCTTTTGGGGCGCTCCACCCTGGAACACTGTGTTGAACATCTTCCTCCTGGCCTCTTCGATCTCCTCAGGAGACCAGCTTATGCCCTGCTTGAGCCTCTGGGCAGTAAACCACAGTTTGATCTGCTCTTCTGGGAACTCTGAGACTACCGTTAGGTAGCAGAGTTCGGCTTTGGTCGGGTAGGGGAACTTGCCAAAGGAGGTCTTGAGAAAGCTGCTGGTGTCCATGGCGGCATCATAGGTGGGGATGCTGCTGAGAGGAATCATCACCTTTGGAAGGTCTTTATTGGAACCAGAAGAAGGGGGGGAGTAAAGGGAGGGAGTGTGCTGGTGAAAGACTTGGTTGGGCACTGTCGTCTTCATCACATGAGCGACAGTGGTCCTCGGCATAGCCGGGGCGCCAGAAAGACTGAGAGCCCCGTTTTGGAGTTCAGGCACATTTGTCAGCATGCTGGGGTCTACATCCTTTACCGTGTCTATCTTCCGTACCTCCACGGTGTGAGAGACCACGATCTTTTTGTGTTCCCCCTTGGCTTTCATCATCTTTGCAATCGGGGTTTTGGTGAGGGAGATCCCAGATTCTTTGTAGATGTCTCCGTTGTCTGTGAAGAGGCTTTGCTCCACCGTTGTTACTCCGTCCCTCTTGTTGACAGTTAGGGAGGCCGTGACCAACCCCTCCATTATCTTAGGGTGGGCAGTAGCGTTATGCAGAGCCAGAGCCTCAAAGCGGACAACTGACACCCCACAGTTCAGGCAGTAGAAAGTGGGCTGAGCCCTGAAGTCTAAGTGGCAATTGTGCATGTGATCCAAAAAGTAGTTTAGATCTCTGGACTCGAAACGGCACTTTGGACAGCTGTATGCGCCTCCTTTCTGCACCTCGCTGCCACAATCGGATTTGGAGGAGCTGTGAGAGAAATGGCCAGACTCTCCTCCGGAGATGCTGAGTATGCTGTCTTCTGGGATTGTTGGTAGGAGTTCTGGAAGCGAGCCCAGTATGATTTCCTCACGCACATGTTTGGATTTGGATGGTATCATGCAGGGTACAGTGGATTTCCTCTTGCTGGCCATTGTGCAGCTCTGTGTAGATGGGAGAGCGAGTGATTGCTTGTTGGGTGTGATGAGAACAGAGGGCGGGTGGAGCGTGGAGAGGGTTGAATGGAGTTTAGTGTCATGGACCAGCCACTGTGATGTCACAGTGTTGCTTCATGCCCTCAGCCACGTCAGGACTTCTGTCACATGGACGAGTTGAGCAGCTCCCAGGAAACCTGTGAGCAAAGAGCACAAGAAAAAGAGAAACATGTGACTCTCTCAGCCTTTAATCTTTAATCGTTACAGAACAACTGGCAGTGGGACACAAGAAAATGACTCAAATTAAAAACACGTTTCATAGTCTCTTTTTTTCGGAAAAAATTAAAAACATTCATATTCTAGTAAGCAGGATGTAGAGGAAGCTAAAAAGGCCCACAGGGTTGTAAGTGGAGGTGGAGATACAGGGTGATAAGTGTAGGTGGTGTTTATTTAGAGCCGAGGGCTTTTCTTTAAAAGAAAAAAAAAAAGAAAAACGATAAATTACAATATCCGGGAGAAGTAAAGTGTATCCTGCCCGTTTGACACACGTTATCGTTTTCAATATGGCTTTCGAGTTCATGAACATTAATGTTGAAAAAATATTTAACGCTAAATATATGACGATAATGGAAAGCTCTTAGGTCTCCAGGCCCACACACTCCTATCAATGCAGCCTGTCAGCGTTCTGGTTATTTACTCTGATTCACAGACTTCTGTCTAGCTGTCGCTTTTAATGAATTCTGAAGAAAAAAAAGGAGCATGAAAATCAGAACTGACAGTCTAGTTCACTGTTGCCATATGTTTTGGCTCGTCTTATTAGTGAAGGCACAGTGTCCACAGATTTATTTTTTGCAGTAGAGCTTAAACATGTGATAATAACACAGTTTGGCACTGAGACTGAAGTTAACGTCACATGCGTTGTGTTTCAATCGGTGTTATTTCTCACCAGCTGCCTCCCTCCAGGAAAGAAATGATATCAGTAAAATAAAATATCATCCGCAGACTACTTTGGAGACTTTGCACCTATTGAGTGGGACGCACTTAACCACTCATGATTGATAGTGCCGGGTGTATCAAACCTCACCCAGCTGTCCCACATTGTCTGCAGCAACCACAAATATGCAGAAATATGCAAACAGGTATGCGTCTGTCTCCAAAAAACATTTTCTAAACAAGTCTAACCAGTACAGCTATAGTTGTTTTAAATGTTTCGCTCCATCTTATAAGATCATACATGGTGACGTGGGGTGGTGATGTCTTGTTTGTCTTTGGTTTGATATTGTAAAGCAGACATGTGAAGGTCAAATGACTTTGCTGGAGAGATTGAGCTTTTTACTGCCACACTTGGATGGGAGCCATGTGTTTTACATTGGACGTTACAGCGCACCTTCCTGGCATAATGTTGTGTCAAGAAGAGAAATCAGGTGACGTGTGTGTGTGTGTGTGTGTGTGTGTGTGTGTGTGTGTGTGTGTCCCAGCAGTCAGCCAACAAGCAGTCAGACAACAACAGTACAATAAAAGGGCCTGGAACATTCTCATAAGGTTATTGCAAACCTATTGAAGCCTTTTTTTTTTTACAAGCTGCCGACACAAACGATTTCATCGTTCACATGTTCAACGAGCAGCGTGGCGTCGCATGCGTGCATACGAACACGACCCCCAGATCACTGGGTGCACAAATCCATTAGCAAAACCACATCCACAAGCTTTCCCTGGCTATAAAACTCCAGTCGTGAGGACGGATACGGCCTCTGTAATCTTGCAACATTTCTGCTCTTTCTTCTCCGCATTATGTCGTGGAAAAAACCCCCCCCCAAAAAACTTCCACCGAAGCCACAAATATTTAACAAAGCTTGTGGGACGAGACAATGGCGAGACAGCTGTTTTCTGTATTCTTCGAACACGGGGTAAATAAAAAACACATAACGCATAAAACAACGGATGGGGAAAAGAATATCAAAGTGTGGAGACGGAGCGCTGCACTCTCTGGCCTCTGCGTGAACCTTTGACACACACAGCCTCTGGATATCACTCGTCTTCCTTTCCGAGACCGGGGGAGCATTGATGTGCGGCTGAGGAGCAGTCTCCTCGCGTCACCTTCTATCCATATCGCTGAAGCTTTACCTTCTCCAGTGAGCTCATCGTTCTGGGGGAGAGAAAAAAACAAAACACCCGAAACCTGGTTTCTGTTGAAATCCACGCATGCCTCAAACATCTTGTTGCGGTCAGAGTTGTTCCAAAAGAAAGAACAATCTCTCATAATTCTGACATCTTTCCTTGTGACGAGCACTTTCACAGACCTTCGTTTTACTGCATCCCACACGTGCACGCTCACGGCGGCCGGCTGGCCGGTAAATAAAAGATGAACTTGTTCCAGAATTAAAACCCTCAAATGACTCGCCTCACAGCACACGCCGATCCCAGACACTAGCCTTGTTTTTACCCCTTTTTCTTCTTCTTCCCTTCTTTCTACTGACGGCTGTCGCTCTCCAAAAGAAACTAAACTAAACTAAAACAATACAAACGACAACAAAAACTAGGTCACCAGCATCTTATGCAGTAATCCCAGTTCACTGCATCCAGACATGTGCTGTATGTTGTGCCGCCAGAGAGGTCATGATATCCTCTGACGGCACACTCCATTAACCCGTGCTGAGGACACGGCGCTCATCGAGTTCGTGCCGCTGAACGGAGGGGATTTAGAAGTCGGCTTTTCACGCAGCGGAGAGAGACGTGGTCGTGCACATCGGAAACATCTGTCTGAGAGATGTCATTGTGCTATAGGACAAATCAGTGCTGGCTTAGTTTGAGCTGGAAAGAGATTCATTTTGTTCGTCGGGACGTTTCAGAAATATAAATTGTTGGAATGAGTGCCTTGGTCACTCATTCCACGACAGGTGACTGTCTCTCACACATACATATATACACACATACACACACACACACACACACACACACAGAGGGGAGGGGATGGCAATCTGAAGTGAGACCGACGGCGTGCAGAAGCTACCCCCCCCCTCCCCTCCAGACAAAACACCCCACTTCCTGCATGAGAAAACCCAAGACGAGCCAAAAAAAAAAAAGTTGAGACAGGTTACATAAAGAATCAGGTCACCTATGAAAAAGAACGGGGGGGGGGGGGGGCTGCTTCATCCGGCGAGCGGGACGCGCAATCAGACAAGACGAGGGCTTCCCAGACGGGGAGCCGTCCCAAAGTGTGTCGTATGTCCTCGCACTGACACTGGATCTGTGGCGGGGGGGGGGGGAACTCTTTTCATCTGGGCCGGACCGGGGGGCGGTGGGGGGGAGCTCTCGGATGTGCTTTCTGGACCCCCACGCTCAAAGGCGCTAAGCACAAGGGAGGGGGTGGGGGGGGGGGGGTCTTGTCCGGCGAGCTAAAACCACGCCTGAACCATTCAACTTTTCAAAAACAAGCGTTTCAAGACAAATGGGATTAGGCTAGTTTAAATTCTGATGGGATTTATACGCTCCGCCTCATTTAATAGCAGCTTTAAGATTTACAGGAGGGCCTCCCCCCCCCCCTATGTGCTCCTACACTGTCATTTCCATAACAATATTATATTTACATCTCATTAATATTTAATTATATTCTTTACCCTTTTTCCACGGCAAACAGCTGAGTGCGCCGCTCCCATTTCGGCAAACCAATTGAAAGAAAGCAGCATGGATTCTCTTTCATCGCCCCATAAACCGCTGCAGTAATTACAATATTACAACCTGAAAAACATGCCCAATTCTACAATGAGCGGAAAGGGAGGCGAAGCTTTAAAGTGGTTGCTAAAACATTTAAATTTAATTCAAAACAGTCCACTGATTCAGACACTCCCAGATTGTTGGGTCACCTACAGTTGGCATTAAACCGAGATTGGTGGTTTTTTTGTTGTGCCACCTGTCACATGAATGAGGATGTGGAGGCTGGAGGAGGAAGAAGGACAAAGGAAGACGAAACTGGGAGTGAAGTGAGAGGATGACTGATGATGGTGACAGGCTCAACCGTTTCAATATTCCTCCCCGCTGACACACACACTCCCTCCTCACCTCCGCAACATTTAGCACCGGCAACCGTTGTGTAAATATTTTCCCTTTTGAAAAAGGAATAACTGGCGAAGGAGTCTCTTGATGCGACAATCGAGAAGGAAGAAATGCAACAAAAAAAAATAGGGGCATAAATTCTCTCACTTTGTGACAATATTTGTTTTGCGTGTAATTTGCTTTGACAGTGATCCGCGGCTGCCTTGAAGAGTGTGCTGCAAAAAATAAAAATAAAGACCTGACGTCCATTGGGGAATTGGGGCAGAGAGGGGGAACTCCTGACAGATACATTTGAATGATAAAAAATAAAAATAAACGAGTTTAGCAAGAACATTTTTCTACCAAAATGTCCATTAAATAGATTAATGTCATGTGAGTGGATCAGCTGGACACCCAAATATAAGCCAGAGACCGAGAGCAATTACTGTCTTGCACAGAGAAGAGATTGGGAACAATGGCGCCTCATTTATAAAAAAGGGAAACGTGATCCAGAGCTGGGAGCTTTCAGGCGGCTGACTGTCCAACCGTGATTGTTCCGTTTCTAGCCCGTCTGGGTGTCTCCTGTGTCCATCACACCGCCACGCTGGACTAATGTGGGCATTTTTTATTTTTTTTATTGACAGTGAGGGTGGACAGGTTTCAGTTTGGGGACATCTTTGCGCGTGAATGGCACTGTAAGCCTGCCGGCATGAATAAGTGTCGGGCTCTAGTGTTACGTGTGCTGAAAAACAATTCAGCCTCATCAGGGTCCTCATCACAGGGCTAATCCGGCACGCGCCACATCTTCACCGCCTGTCCAGCTGAAGACGTGCCGTGCCCTCAGCCTGTGCTCCCCCGTCTCCACTGCAGGCTCGTCTTAATTCTACATGGCTGTGTGTGTGTGTGTGTGTGTGTGTGTGAGCGTGTGAATGTCTGAGATGCAGGTGTTGTCAGCCATCGTGTCTTCCTCCACACACACACACACACACACACACACACACACACACACACACACCCTCACCCCTTACCTCCACGACTGCAGCCTCGTCCACTGGGAGACCAGTCGGTGGTGCAACTCATGTGTTAACATCGCCATGGCAACCCCTCTCTTCCCATTGCCCACCAAACCACACAAACACAGCGGAGTCACTTGTCCACACCCACCAACCTCAAGACACACACACACACACACACACACACACACACACACACACAGGCTCACACACTAAATTCCCCAGACTGCATCCGATGTAGGACAAACTTGATCCACATGCTCTGCCAGCCATCTTTGAAAAGTCCATTCATGGGTCAAGTCCCTTTCAGATAACTTTGGGCAAGGGGCCGAAACAATAACTTGGCTTTTTGTCCTCTCTCAATTAGAAACAACAACAAAAAACAAGCCAGTTCTTAAGCGTACGGCCGCGCCTGATGAGATAAATCATGCAGCGGTACCAGTCGGTGTTATTGTCTCTCTAAACGAGCGCGGTGGCCAGGAGACCGAGGCGCCACAGCACACACCTCCTGCACTCTGCCCGTCTGAGCATCGCTGTTGCGTGGTCCTGTTTTGTGTTAGAGGGGAACGCTCAGTGTTGTAATCGTACATTGTTCTCCCAACCCTTCTATATGTGGCCCAGATGAATGACAGACAAATAAACCATGGTGTGCAGAGGAAAAAAAAATAAAAAATGTCTGAGTCACGCACCCTTTTAAAATCACTTTTGATGAATAACTTCTTCAGTTCTGTAGCCAAGACTACAGGCATTCATTTGGGAACTTATGAAGAAAAGGAAGAAAGATGGCGGCGCACCGCACATTGTACTGTCCATCCTAAAATGGCTGACATCACAGCCTCCTATAACTGCCAAAGCCTGGCAAATGCCAGCTCCCGCTGACCAAACCTTTTCTTGCATGGGATAGAGAAAGTGGCAGGGGCTCTTTTCCCCACTCGCCCCCACACCCCACCCCACCCCGCGCCCCCCCCACCCTCTCAGTGCTCGGGCGTTTCTTTTGGTTGGAACTGTGCAAACATGCTGTTTTAGTGAGGCTTTTGAGTGGTCCGGGCTCCGATACGGCATCGGCCCGACGACAAAAGCAACACCAAAGCGGGATGAAAGACCCAAATAAAAAAAGTGGACCTCTATAAAACACCGTCCTTTTCTGGTGGGATAAATAGGTGAATGGGCATTGTGGTTCGTGAGGATCGTGAGGTGTGCGCCGCCATCACGAATGCTTGTTTGCATTAAAAAAAAGAGAAAAAACGGCTGGAAAACAGCTCGTCTGGGCCTTAGATTAAATGGATTTTCTTCTCCGAACTCAAGGAATGTTTTACATTCCATGTAAACTAAATCTGCAAATCATCACCATATGACCTTAATCGGTTATTCTCCGGCTGGGGGATTCATTTTGAGTTGTGGGAGGCACAAGAAAACATCCACGGTGTTGTTGGGAATCCGAACACCAAATCCTGAAAAGTACAGTATTCCAGGTACACGAGGGGTGGCGTGAGCAGAGGCCGATGGGGGGAAGGGGGGGGGAAGGGGGGGGGGAGAGTGGGCAGTCTTGGCCCACCACATTGTGTCTGTGTATACAAACACTCTGCTGTGGCCATAATGAAAACTGTGAGCTGTGCCTAATTGCAGGGAGTGAGGGATGAAAGGCAATATGCCTGGCCTCATTAGAGCAGTTCCGAGAAGGGAGATGGAAGAGCGTTCCCAGGGATCCACAAAGGGAATTGACATTCCCCCGGTGTAAGCGTCCTGCCGGAGTGAAATCCTCCACACACACTGAACTCACCGGGCCGGGGGCTGAACCCGATCTGCCCACGATCCGCACCGCCGAGAGCTTATTTGCCTTTTGTTTAGCCGGTCATCACACACGCCTGAAAATAAACTGTCATCTACTGGACTCTCTGCTCCACACTCGGGAGTCACTCTCCTCAGATCTCTCTCTCTCTTCTCTCTCTCTCTCTCTCTCCTCTCTCTCTCTCTCTCTCTCTCTCTCTCGTCTCTCTCCCCTCTCTCTCTCTCTCTCTCTCTCTCTCTCTCTCTCTCTCTCTCTCTCTCTCTCTCTCTCTCTCTCTCTCTCTCTCTCCTCTCTCCTCTCTCTCTCTCTCTCGCTCTCTCTCTCTCTCTCTCTCTCTCTCTCTCTCTCTCTCTCTCTCTCTCTCTCTCTCTCTCTCTCTGAGGGGGAAAACCTCAGTGGCAGAAGAAGAGTTGCACAGTCATGTTCCCTGACCCACATTATACGTGACGAGCTCGCGAGGATTCAAATGCGTTCCAAAAAAACCGAGACCGACGCTTCCTTCTATAGCTGCTTGCGTGACTATTATGGGGTTGACTCTTGTGTTGTGGACACTCACACATGATCCGTCAGAGGCAACATTAGTCAGCAGAGAGGTCCCTCCCCTGAAGGCAGGGGGAGACGCATGGCATTCAAAGCTGGCTCAATATTTATGTACAGATAGAAAACGTGACTATTGAATTTATTATTTATTTTTTTTTACTGACAAAACTGATAATCCACAGTTTGCTAAAATATCTGCGCGTTCCTGAAATAAGCAGTATATATATATATATTATATTAATATATTAAAATATATATATCTATATATATATAATATATATATATGTGTGTGTGCGTGTGTGTGTGTGTGTGTGTTCGTGCGCGCGTGTGTAGGGCAGCAGCACATGTTTGACAGGAGGAAGAGGAGGAAATGAAAGGAAAAAAAAGAGTCCTATGCATAGAAACACAGGCCTTAACCTTTCAGCTCGGCAAGTGGAACAAATGTGTATTCGTGAGCGATCGAGGATGAGAATCGATACTTGGCCGTGTTTGGACACCTATGGGGGGACCCTTATGGTTTCTTTAAAAACCAAGTCTCGGAGTCCGCTCTACAGCACTGTGCGCGTTCAGGAGTCTCTCACTACTGTAATCACACTCACACGCGCACGCACGGCGGGGCAAAAAAACCCAAAAAAACACGGCGCGTTGTGCAATAAAATAAGCAGATACGCCACATTGTATAGCGCGAGGAGAAGGCGCGCAGCCAGGCGGAGGCTCTCTCCCTCCTGTTGGCTGTAACTGTGACAAACTGGCGAGTTAACCCGTTTCACTCCACTGCGCTGGTGTCGCGCGCTGTGGGCAACACACCGCCTCGGGAGCCCACTTGCCAAAAGCCGATCTGGCACTCTATAACCTTAATGAATATCCCCCCCCCCCCCCCCCAAAAAAAAAAAAATCCTCCCCCCTCCTCCTCCTCCACCTCCTGTCGCCATTTTATACATTGGCGACTTCATATAAAAACTGCCTTGACTACAGCACCGGATGAAAATTCAATATTCAGTGGCGAGTCTTAAATTTCGGTAAACAAGTTTTTGGGAGATCGGCGCCTCGCC
>NC_046970.1:2808752-2858597 GCF_009769545.1 Cyclopterus lumpus | reverse complement strand
CCCCCCCCCCCCCCCCCCCCCCCCCCCCCCCCCCCCCCCCCCCCCCCCCCCCCCCCCCCCCCCCCCCCCCATACCTCCGGACAGTCCATTATTCAGCTCTCCACTCACTCCCACGGCTCAGGGGCCCAGATCACAACCTCTTTATAATTTATGCTCGGCGGTGCTGCGAGGCCACGTGCCCGTTCCTGGTGTTTATGTGGACGCTGCCGACAGGGCATTAGAGGTTTGACACTAAAGTTTTAACTGAGCTCTGAAGAAGAAGAAAAAAGCCAGTTTTGGAATGTCTTCCAGGACAGGAAGTGAAGGCTATACGGGCGAGAATTTCCGAGGTTTCAGGACGGTCGCGTGCTGCGACACAAATTGAGTCCGCTGACATTTATTAGTAAGGGAGGCGAGGATCTGCAGGGTGTGGAGAACAGGTTCATAGAAGAGTAGCACTCTCGCACTGCACGATAACTAATGGACGCTCGCTCGCCGCCGTCGTAACCGTCGTGTACGCTTCTCTGTTTTAAATCCGACTCCCGGGCCCCTTTTTTTGCTTTCTCTCCGTTTCTGTCTTTTTTTTCCCAAAAGACGTAATTGGCCGCGACAGCTGCTGGAAAAAAACTTGGAAGATAATTTCAGGGGAAGAGAAGAAGAAGAAAAAAGATCCTCTGTTTCGACATAATTACCTCTGTACAAAGAGCAACTCTGACCCCCTTTGAGACTCGCTCCATGTCGTCTGCACCAGTAAACTATACAGGTTTCGGGCGGCGCGGAAGGAATAAAAAAAATGAGTTTGACGCCAACTTTTTAAAAACCGGATGCCCTGTGAAATGGCATTTAGCCTGTGAATCCCTCCTGTTTACCTGAAATAAAAGAAAATAATTCAAATAAAGAGTGCACAAAAGACACACGTAATCCCCGCTGTACGTTCCCCCGTCTCATTGCACGCTTTCTAACCCTAAGAAGAGGCACGTTGAGCCGGTGGTGACCGCGAGGAGCCTTCATTACTCTCGAGTCCAGCGCCGCCCTCGGCCCTTACGCACATGCATACAGACTGATGGTATTTTCATAACCCGGTTATGGTGAAGTAATGGGCTATAAAGGAAGGCCTCCACCGACAGCTGCGGTGAGGATGACATTGGCCTCGGCTCTAGAATGGACTGCAGCCTTTCCCCTCGCGCCTCGGCCCCCGAAAATCTATCTTATTTACGCAGAAACAACAGAACGGGTTAGGGTTAGGGTTAAGAAAAGGTTCCACTCTGAAGCCAGAACATTGTCAGTATTTTTTTTAAAGGTTGGACTGTCTTAGAATGGTTTGCACACGCAGGATAAATAGATGTCGTCCGTCATCAGGCTTTTGGGTGTAAGCAGAAAGAAGGCGTGGTGGCTCATTTGTTTTCATTCCACTTTCCAGACCGTGACATGGAAAACAGCAGCGATGACAGAAAACACAAATTCATTAGTTATTAAGACTTATAAATGACTTTGAACCGGAACAAAAAAAACACCCGGAACAATTAGCCAATAATGTACCCGTAATTGAACTCGACAAAGAGCGTAATGACACACTTAAAGCGACCCGAGATAATAAATAACGCTCAGGAAGTCCTGCTTTAGTCTCGAGTCGGTCACCTAAATATACATTACTCACCGGCCACGTTCACAATCAGCCATCATGCATAAAATAAACACGGCTCACCGTCTTTATTTTGAAAAGTAAATGGAAACAATTAACTCGGAGCTTCAGCGGCCGGAGCTTCAGACAACATCTGCATGTTGTCGCAGCTGCACACCTGAAACATGATGAGCACCTTGTGTATTTATGGAGTGTGGAGGAGGAGGAGGAGGAAGAGGAGGAGCAGGAGGAGGAGGAGGAAGAGGAGGAGGAGGAGGAGGAGGAGCAGGAGGAAGAGGAAGAAGAGGAGGAAGAGGAGGAGGAGGAGCAGGAGGAGGAAGAGGAGCAGGAGGAGGAAGAGGAGGAGGTGGAGCAGGAGGAGGAGGAGGAGCAGGAGGAGGAAGAGGAGGAGCAGGAGGAGGAAGAGGAGGAGGAGGAGCAAGAGGAGGAGGAGGAGCAGGAGGAAGAGGAGGAGCAGGAGGAGGAGGAGAAAGAGGAGGAGAAAGAGGAGGAGGAGCTGGAGGAAGAGGAGCAGGAGGAAGAGGAGGAGGAGGAGGAGCAGGAGGAAGAGGAAGAGGAGGAGCAGGGGGAGGAGGAGGAGGAAGAGGAGGTGGAGCAGGAGGAGAAGGTGGAAGAGCAGGAGGAGGAGGAGGAGGAAGAGCAGGAGGAGCAGGAGGAAGAGGAAGACGAGGAGGAGGAGGTGGAGCAGGAGGAGGAGGAGGAAGAGCAGGAGGTGGAGGAGGAAGAGCAGAAGGAGGAGGTGGAGGTGGAGCAGGAGGTGGTGGAGGAGGAGCAGGAGGAGGAAGAGGAGGGTGACACCAGCCATCCAGGTATTCTTCTGCCACAGATAATAATAATAATTCCAGACGGTTTCTTTCTTCTAATCGTTATCCTCTTTTGACGAGTCGGGGACGCGTTGAGTGACAGGTGAATTGTGAGTGACAGGTGAATTGTGAGTGACAGGTGAATTGTGTCAGTGAACTTTAAATGCTTTGGGTTTGAATCTAAATATCAGGTTTCACCAATATAGATTTAGAAAGAGGGCCGAGTGTCAATCTACAAACCGCGGTGGCCTGTGGACCCCTGTGGTGAGTGTGGTTCTGGGGTGGTTGTGGCAGGAGGGGGGGTAGGGGGGGGCCTGGGGGGTCCTGGGGGACAGTCGTGGGCAATCATCCCAGACCAGAAGGGAACAGGTGGCTATTCCTGTAACCAGGCCTTCACATAATACCAGTGTGCAGAGTGAGCATGGTGTTAACACTTTTACTGGCCCCCTGGGCGATGTAAGGCCCCCGGCGTAGAAGCCTGTGGTGACAGGTCACCTTGGCAGAAGGTGGCACTGTCTGCCCGGGCGCTCCGCCAGGTCACCCGGGGTCAAATCTGGGCACGGACACGTGGCCACGGTTCAGAATTAAGATGCGAAGGGCGCCGTTTTCTTTCTTTGTGTCAAAATGATGATATTAATCATTTTGACACAATAACATAGTTATTATTCAATTCACCAGTACAATAAGGAGAACACGGTCAGGGGGTTTAGCATTCATGGAGCGTGGTGTAATTTTGAAGATATATAAACGAACAAGAATGAACAAGAAATTAACTAAAAATGGGCAATGAGTTGTAAAACCCTCGGAAAATGCATTTGGTGAAATGAAAAGATTGGAACTGTTGAGTCCACCGTTCAATGGATTGTATATAAGACACGTGAAAAGAAAATGAAAGTCACTATAGAGAAAGTAAACCATCTTTTTACTAGGACACAACATCTCAAGTCAAACCGTATTACAAGGACTGTCGACATATTGATGTTCCTCTTCCTTTCTTCATTTTTTTACACTTAAAACTCTACATGGGTTTATTATCTCGGCTCATTGACTCTCACTGAGATCAACGCTGAGTGAAAGCAGAGAGCCACAAGCCATCCCATAACCACCAGTAGCCCCCCCGGGGGGCAAAGAGATGAACGCTTTGATCCCTGCGCAGCCTGTTGTGGAAAATATTCCAACAAGATACCCGGTGTGTTTCTGGCCAATGTATAAACGTTACAATAACTGTCCAGCAGAAAGCTTCTGAAATATTAATGTCACGGGATAACAACGACCTAAAAATGTATTCCTGAGGACGCGTCACTGTGCACTTTATTAGGTAACACAGTCGGATTTGGATAACAGTGGTCACTTTCCAGATGTGTGTAGCCGGTAAAAGGGACCAGCACCATTCCTCTCCAGTTGGAATCATATCAATTAGTCAAAATGATCGCGTGGCTTCTTTACCTTTATCTTTCAACACCTGCGGCGACTTAAAAGCTTGAGCTTCAACAGAACGAGAGGGGAAGGTCAATTAATTTCCATTTGGCTACTTTGATCGTGCGGCTGCCATATTTCAGCCAAATAAACTCATCACCTCCGGGGTGATAGATGCACGTCCTCCGTCACGAGAGCTTGCATTATAGGTGAGACATCAAAGGCATGGCATCCTCATAAATACGGCCGCCTCCGTATCGTTCACCCGGTAACCTTTTAGCTCATCGGGACCGCGTTGCTCTCGCACGATAAAGAAGCCATCTTTGATTTACGGATCGGCTCTAATGAAGAGCGGGGCTAGGATTTCACAGGGACGCGCGCTGTTAAGGACAACTTGAGGCGCAGAACATCCCGGTTGATGTTGCAGGATCCAGATAAATGTGCCTGCAGTGATGTATGGGAGCTGCCGGCGGCCATTACGAGTAACATTCTCCTGGCTCAACAGGCCGCATGGCTTGGATTAGTGTGTAAAGTGCTTCATTTGTTCTACTGAGAACGCTGAGCCGAGCTCCATCAAAGAGAAATACGTCTGTGCCTTAAGACAGCGTCGCAAAACCTGTTGACTCTTTGTTTTCGGAGTAAATTAATTCCATATATCTCCAATCGACGAATGAGATGTGGAAGGACTTTCCTACTCTTCACTCGGCTTACATTTGGTCTTGATTTCCCAGAGCTAACATGTGGCGAGCGCCCCGGGGCGGCAGCGCCACGGCAGCTTATTGAGAAACCAGCCGCTCCGTCACAATTACGAGCGATATCGACCCCCCCCGGCGAGCGAAGTGCTGCATCCGCGGGGCGTGTTTGTCCTCCGTGAGTCCAACGCAATGCAGAGTTTCAATATTGAGAGTGGTTATATAAGCTGCATATGTTCACTTTTCTTCTTTTCTTTACAAAAAGTAAGAAAGGAACAATGAGAATTTGACTGAATACAATGTTGTTGTCTGGCGGTCATGCAGGAGTCCACAATAAGTGCCTTGTTTGGAGTCTTTCTCACACAAATGTACAGGAGGTTGATCGTTTCTTCATTTTCTTCTTTGCTCACTCTTCCTAAATATCCTCGGCCCCCGACTTTAGAGGGGAAGGCACATAAATCTCCTCCCTTAAGAGATTACACACTATTAAAAGCCATGTGATCCAGGTTGGATGGAAAGCAGAGCTTTGGAGGAGGCGACAGGAAAGACTCCGGCTCGCCTGGAACGACTCTGGCCGACACGCCGGGCCCCACTCTCGGTTTATCACCGGACTCCTGCAGGTACGTTTGATTGCCGACGGTTCGAAATCCAATCTCGTGCTGTGTGTCAAATCTAATGGATAGGGTCGTGTATCTGTACATGCGCGATACTGTAATGGCACCGGTGAACTGGACACGTGAAAAAAACAATTTTGGGGTATTTTGTTATCTCAGATGTCCGAACGTGCATTCCGATATATACGATACGCCATCGTGCCGGTTGATAAAGCAGCAACACGTTGTCAGATTAGCACGTTTCAGGGAATGGATGGATGGATGGAGAGCTGGAATAAACACAACTCAAGGGCAAAACCGTTAGTCAGATGGATATTAGGGATGAGGGGAGTGAGTGAGGGGGCGGGGGGGACTTTGCTTTAGCTTTTGGAGACATTTGATGACTGATCATCAAAGATAACAGGGGAGGAGGATGTCCATTTTTCATATACTGGCAGGGGGGGGGGGGGGGGGGGGACGCGACCTCTCACCCCTCGGGGAGAGTACGCACTTGACACAATCTGAAGCAGAGGAATAGCTCCGTCTTTGTGATCTCACTTCACCAGACACCATCACTCTCGTGCAACTCAAAGTCATTTGCACTCTCGACGTGGAGGCCTCTGAATGCCGAGTGGCCTTAAAGAGCCGACGTGGTTTTCAGTTTTCATGGTTCGCAATCAGCATTGATGCATTAATGCAGAGCGCTGACGATAGCCGAGTTGCTGCCCCCCCCCCCATGTCACGCCGAGATTACTCTCTCATTCACGAATTCACAACTCCTTACAGAAGTCGACCCGCAACGGTAAATTATCAATTTAATAAATGGAGATTTCCGACACTTAATGGCAAGAGTCAAGAGATCCCCCTTCATGGTTCATCCTGCAGAGACAATGACCATCAATCTGACGATCCATTCCAATTGGATAAAACATGTGAGTCTGGACCAAAGTGGGCTGGATCAGCGGGAACTGCAGCACACTGCTAACGTGAGCATAAAACACACATGCACTTTAGCTCCAGTTAATCTAATTACACGAGTAAGCCTGGTAATAGATTAATTAGTTTCATAGGTATCCATCTTTAAAGTGTAACCCCCTGGGGTGGTTTTGTTACCTGACAGAGGAGACAGAGATCTGGAGACGATAATCTTCATACGATCTTTCTACCTCTGGCGCGTCCTAAAAGGATGTTAACCCTTTCAACTTAACGAGACTTATTAGATATGGACTGGCACATACATACTCGTAATCATTTCTTGATCGATGGCACCCGCGGGAGCCGCATTAAAACACACGGCCAACTGTGTCTATCTAACCTCTGTGAAAAGAATTACATAAAGCAAATGGACACACGCCGTGTGTTTGTGGTTACTAAACACACCGTGGAGCGCTCCGTTTCTGACAGTTGAACAAAAGCCGCTCTGTTAGAAACAAAACATCAGAATGTGCGAGAGGCCCCAGACTTCACTTGCCCCCCCCCCCCCCCAGCTCTCCGATGCCTCATCAAAGTGAGAACGGAGGAAGGCGCTCCGCTGCGGTTTCATGGCAAGCTCGAACACGGGCTCAGCCTTCGAGACGACGTCTTTCTCTTTCTTTTTTTCAACGCCAGATAAAGAAACATGTCGGCGCTGCTGTTAAAAAGGCGCTTTTGGAGAAAAAAAAACAATGTCGGGGAAGATACGACACGAGTGGAGATCTCGTGAAATTGCACAAGGAGCTTCATCTATTATCCACTAAAAGCCAATCTATATCTAAAATAGGAACATCCACGCCTCACTTGGCAGAAGAGAGGCTCTTACAACAGACTAAAACACCCCGAGGTGGAGCTGATGAATCAAGACAAGTTTGTTAATGTATCTGTCCCTGGGTGGTTGGGTGGGAGGCCAGTCAAGCAGGCGGGGAGGCAGGCCAAGGTCCCTGGATGGCAGCATGACAGGGAGGGGGGGGGGGCTGGACGAGGTGCCTGGGAACCTTGCTCTAAGAGGATGACAGCTCAATAAGTCAGGCCCAGATAAAGCAGTCAGGAGTGACAATCTCTGGGCCCCAGCCAACGCAGCGTCCGTCCTGCTCAGATAAAGTCAGACAGGCCATCCATCAGTCCGGAGACAGAGAGCTGGACGCTCTCCCACCTCAATGGAAACGACTCAATGACCAGCCGCCGCTGGAATGCGCGGAGCCTCTTGCTCTGGAGAGTAAGGAGGAACAAAGATGGCTGTGGAGGAATCGCAGCGTAGAGATTAGCGGTGATGCGTAACCCGCTCAGAGGTAGAGGTGCCATGTCTCTTTGGGGAGGGGGGGGGGGAAGGTGACGCTGGTGGTTGACAATGGCGAGGGACACGTCTCCAGCTAAAGAGGACCACCGTGACAGCAGGCCGACACGAGCCAACCTTCATATAATGAGAAAGCAACACGCCGTGGAAAAGTTGCAGATACATTCCACACGTCAAGAATGCAAAGGCAGACAAAGGCGGTGTCTCTGGGGAATGTGAGAAACTACCATCTCCTGGTCCCTTCTAAAAAAAGGACGTGTGGATACAACATGTTACACAGCTCCAGACAGAAAAGGAGATGTAATTTCAGATAAAAGCCACAGGATTGGATGCACAGAAGAAAATAAAACTGTTTTCAAATTGCCAAGAAGCTTGTGAATACACAGAACTGTAGATGTAATTATTCAGAGCAAACATCTTCACCTGGCAGAGCCTCTCCACGGCCTCCTCTGATTGGACAACCTCTCGTGCTTTCTGCTCTGTCTATACGCACACAGCTTTGTATCGTGGTCTCAAGCCAGGAGCTGTGTATCGCGCCAAAGAAAATACAAACAATTTCACCGCAACAAACAATAATTTCCCTCTCGTGTTTGCTCAGAATTAGCCTCTCGGAGTTGTGCGTGACAGGTGCGGAGCAGGGCTCTCCGTCGGTTAAGTACGGAGCAGAGTATGGACTGATTCTTGAATGTATTGGCATGGTTAAAGCAATCTGTTTTGTGTTTTTAGAACCCTTCCAATAAATAAGCTCACTGTGTTCACAGCGGCTGGATAATAAAGTGGCCATGTCACTCGGACTGTAATTGAAATAATCATTACTTCAATTTGTCTGCATAATTTTTAGCAAAATAAGGGAATGGTTTGCAATTTTGGGAATACGTTATTCAAATTCTTTCTAAGACTTATGAGGTTATGTGAGAAGATCCATGGGGGGGGGGCATTGACTTCACTTCCTCACTTGTAAAACCACAAATTGTCGAGTTAGCCTGGCTCACTTACAGTTTTGGTGTGCATTGTCTCTGTAAAATAAACCATTAAATTAAAACATGTTAATCAGTGAGCTTTAGTAGAGAAAGGTGGATTCTAGCTGTAGGCTAGCTGTTTCCGGTATTTGTGCTAAGCTAACGAGCTGCGGGTTGAAGCTTCATCTTATGTCAAGTTTCTCTAACTGCAGTAAAAAATAAAAATAAAAAGTCTATTAAACTATTAAATGACTATAAAAACTATTCCTCGAACAAATATCAGACGGAAAAAAAGCAATAACTCTTGTTGTGAAGCTTCAGCTATCCGAAACATCTCTGTTCCAACTCAACAACAACAACCTCGCGTAGGACACCAGGTTATCGTTCACCACCGGCCACTGCTGCCGTGTCACCTTCAGAGGGGATGGTGTCACCTGTCACCTTCAGAGGGGATGGTGTCACCTTCAGAGGGGATGGTGTCACCTTCAGAGGGGATGGTGCTCGCTGCAGCGCGGGCTCAATGACTTGCAGTCGCACGCCACCAGAAATAGCAACTTGTCCTCATTTCGGAGTCAAATGCCAAGAGCAAGGAAACGGCATTCCTGTAAAACAATAGCATTCCAGTCTTGCTTCATCATGCTTCTTTACAGAAGGACTCTCTGCTCAAAGTGCTGCGCTCAAAAGCTATAAGCAACCTTTAATCATGCTCTCAAGAGACGCTTTTAACTTGGCAGCAGAGTGAGTGTGAAGGACACGCTATGTCAAAGATTGCAACTCTTTCTTCAGCTGGCGTTGCGATGCCTCGTCTCCTTTCCTGTGTATCCAAACACTGTTCTTCAACGGATCGTGTTCAAACACTTCTTTAATTACAGCAGAGGTGGTTGGACAGGCAATCCCTCACACACACACACACACACACACACACAAACACACACACACACACACAACAACATGGCAACGGACTTAACGACTGGAAAGTCTGCTTTGGAAATGTCTCAACGACAACATGCGAAAGCAAAACTGCCACTTGGAAACCGTTGCAACACGAGTCAGTGAAATTAAAACGGACAGTCCATGAGACTCTCACACAGGACACCGTGTGGAAAACAGGAACGCGTTGTAGGGAGGAAAAAGTGAAACTCAGCATCTAGTATGTGTTAGTAAGACTTTGCTGTCATGCGGCACACTTCTCTGTGTTTCAATCTGCAGGCCCGCACGTAGCTGAGAAGAATGTCTGCTCGGGCTGAAAGTTGCCAATGTACTATTTATTCCTATTCCTGTGACTGAGGCAACAGCTGTTTCTCATCAAGGAAAACTTCAGTTTATAATGGAGCGCAACCCCACAGGGGAGACTGTTGCTTCTACTGTATGAGCAAGAGTAAATCACGTCGCTCAAGGGACCGCACTGCAGATATTTCCCTGATGTAATAAAAAAAATTTAAAAAAGTGAACGAGAAAGAAATACAAAAAGGAGGATTACGCCAGAAGAAGAGCGGCAGATCCCAGGCATGTCTCTCAAAATGACATCACGCACCGGAGGGCCTCTTCACAAATCCCTTTGCATCCGGAGCGCTATGTGCTAGCTCCATCATTGAAAGTATGATCGTCCTGCGTCTGCTGCGACCCTGGGAAAAGCTGCAGACGGTGTCCTGGTGGGGCAATCAGACCAAATGAAAGGATGTCCCTTCCATCTGATTGGCTTCACATTGTCTGCCAAGGAAAGGTTTCTGTATCAAAAGGTAACCTGGTCTGAATCCAGCTGTCACACAGTTTTCTGTTCGTCTGGCACCGGGGGAACATCGGTTCCTCTAAGTGAACTGAATCCAAAGTCTCATTAAGGCGGAGTAAGGGTGGTGGAGATGGTGCTTAACTCATTCGTGCAAAACAACACCTAAACCTAAAGGATTGGGCATAAAACACCAAAACCATATGCACTAAATATGTCATTCAAAACTGAGCCTTCAGGTTGTTTGCACTACATTATTAAACTCTGATTGTGAAATCATTCCCCCCCCCCCCCCCCCCCCCCGAACATTCCAGCCTGCATTTGTCTTGGTATCCTCTCTATTCACCGCCTACAGGGTTTTCAGCCCATTGTTAACCTGAAGCCACGGTGACTGGAGGATAAAGGCCCCCATAGAGTCCTCTTTACACACTCCTACCTGATGCTGCACGCAAACAAAGAACTGCAGATTCCTCCAGCCAGGAGGGCTGCGAGCGCACAGTGAGGACATCCTTTGTCAGGATTTGGACAACATTTATCAGAAAAGACACATTGTAGGTTTCTATAAGACCTCCCAGGGTCCAGCATATTAATGAATAATCCAGGCTAATTACATTGAGGCTCACACTGATAACTCAAGTCACTTTACACAATATAAAGGAGACAAAAGATTGAATATAACATGGAAGACCCATTTTTGTTATCCTAGTTTATCTGACACTATCTTGCCAAGCGTTGGATGAGAACATTTATACCACCTACCAGTTACCTTAGCTAAACATAAAGACAGAGTGTTTGACAGCTAGCCTAACTCTGGAGGTAAAATATTTGCATACCAGCAAATCAAAAAACGTATTAACACATTACATCTTATGTGGTTTAATCCATACTAAAGATTGTGTTACCTTTAGCCAGGATAGCATAAGCTAACTACCTCCTGGGTGTAGCCACCACTAAGCTAAGCTAACTACCTCCTGGGTGTAGCCACCACTAGGCTAAGCTAACTACCTCCTGGGTTTAGCCACCACTAGGCTAAGCTAACTACCTCCTGGGTATAGCCACCACTAGGCTAAGCTAACTACCTCCTGGGTATAGCCACCACTAGGCTAAGCTAACTACCTCCTGGGTGTAGCCACCACTAGGCTAAGCTAACTACCTCCTGGGTGTAGCCACCACTAGACTAAGCTAACTACCTCCTGGGTGTAGCCACCACTACGCTAAGCTAACTACCTCCTGGGTGTAGCCACCACTAGGCTAAGCTAACTACCTCCTGGGTGTAGCCACCACTATGCTAAACTAACTACCTCCTGGGTGTAGCCACCACTAGGCTAAACTAACTACCTCCTGGGTATAGCCACCACTAGGCTAAGCTAACTACCTCCTGGGTGTAGCCACCACTAGGCTAAGCTAACTACCTCCTGGGTGTAGCCACCACTAGGCTAAGCTAACTACCTCCTGGGTATAGCCACCACTAGGCTAAGCTAACTACCTCCTGGGTATAGCCACCACTAGGCTAAGCTAACCGACCCCCCCATTCAGACCAGCCAGACCGAACCAGGTGGAAACATCTGGTTCTGTGAACTGAAGCCGATGCAGAAAGTGTCTTAAACTTGCCTCCTCTCCACTGGACTCAAAGTTGAGGGACATTGTGTCCCTTATGGCAAATGTGTATTGTTTATTGACTTCAACCTTGTTTTGTTGTATTTTTACATTCCTCTTGATGCAATTTTTTTTTTTTAAACGCACTACATGAAGGCATCACTGCTTTTGTTTGGTTATGTTTTTCTTGTGTAGCAAATGGGTTACAATTGCATTTTGTTATGCGTGTTGAATAATGACAATAAATAACCTTTAATCTAGAAAGGACATGCGCGCATTTCCCCCAAAATATCAAACAAATCCGCTCTGTGAAACTGTGCTAATGGTAGTGACTATTGCTCTGGACTATGTGGTGGACATCCCAGTGGAAGAGAGATGGCATGGCACCTCAGGGAATATGGATCACTGTAAACCTGCTTCAGCTTGTATGACTCTGGCTAATGACCTATGTCACTTCCATCTGCTTTTTCAGGAGAATAAAGAAACCGAGGATTGAAACTTTATGCATAATCACATGTCGGTGGAACAATGCATGAACAGAGCAGAGGTGCAAAGGACACTATGCTATTGAAAAACTGACCACACCAAGTACAGCCCTGCATTACTATTCAACCCACATAGCCCCACGTGTACTCTCTTGTTCAAAGAATTACACTCCCTACATCAACTTTTCATTAAATATACATAAATCCAACATGGTTTAATAAAGTGGACTACAGTGAATCTGCCTTAAAATGCAGAATGATAAATACTCAATCTATATGTAAATACGAGGTACATAGGAATAAAAAAAATAAATCACAACGCAGGAAAAAATGCATTAGCCGCCCTATTTGATCAGAGCCCCGGGAGCTGAAGTTCCAAGTTAATGGAATCTGAGGAGGGGAGAGTGTCAGAGCCGAGGAGGCAGCGAGGTGAGCGTATGCAAGCGCTCGCAGGAGAGCCGGCTATCTGAGAGGACGCCGGATAACAGAATGGACCTGAAAGATTACTCGTGCTGAGTGGAAATGGATTTATTGCATTTGGAGGTCTCAGCAGCTTTGCTTCTGCACTCCCACAATCACACACACACACAAAAAGAAGAATAAAAGTCATGTTTTACGTCAAATAAAACATAACTTTCTCGTTCGACACTCAAGCGGTGGTTGTCTGTTACGCCTCGCAGCCACTCGGGCTGAAGCCCCGCCCATTGAAGTGTCAATCCAGACAGTTGGTTAAGTTTGAGTATTTCTAAGTTTTACATATCATTTTCATCTTTTTAGAGTATGAACCTTTTTTTGCCTGTACTAAGCAACATGCTGATGTTTTACGGATAGTTTTACCATGTTCACACCTCAGTTTAGCGCGTTGGCTAAAATGTGCATATTAGCGCGAAGGCCTTTAGGCATAACACAAAGTATTTGGACTTTGTCTCGATGACGGCACGAGACGAAAAGTCAGGGCATCAACAAAGTAATTCCAATGTGTGGATGGACGTTAATGGCAAAACATGTCACCCCAAAACCCCAAAATGTGAATCTCATGGCGACTCTAGTGGAAAACTCATCTTCAAACAAGCCTCCTCGGTGTCATTGGGATTCATCCTCTGGGCGCCATGAATATTTCAGGTGTTGGAAATCACTCCCCATTCCCCCCCCCCCGATATCACAGTACAGTCACCGGCTGCCATTTAATGTCAATGTCTGAAGATGCATCCACCATAGAGTGCCGTGAACAACTCCAGAAGGTCCATGTGGCATGAACTTTCAGCTAAAATTCCCACAATGCAATGCTCCGCATTTTATAGATAAGACAAGGACCCTTGTGTGACTCAACAGCTTCCAGTGATGACGCAAAAGTAGGACTTCAAATGAAACGCAGGGTTGGTAATCTTCCAGAACAGTCTTGAGAGTGCTGTTAACGTTCTCATTACATCCGGACAGCAATACAATAAATCAAATGCTCTGACAAACTGCAATAAGCACATCCAATAATTTTATTTGGCCCCGAATGAAATGATCGGGCTGTATAATTATCATTATTATATATTGTTTTATTATTCTAGCGTACTCTTGGAAGTTTCTCAAGATTACCTACCCTATAGCTGACAGAGCTGCCAATTACCTGCTGTTGCTTCAAGCTACATTTGTATTTGTTATTACTCGTTTTAAAAAGGAAGTCCACGAATGTGAAGACATTAGCATCAGACTGTGATGGAGGAAAAAAAGAAGAAAAGAAAACAGTCAAACACACTTAATTGGTCGAGGTTAACCGACTAAATTGAGGAATGTATTTGTCTGTGGAGTCTTATTAAGCTGGGCTGATCCAGGGTCTGTGTGTGCGTGTCACCATCTGTCTTTTACAGGGTGCAGAGCAGTAAGGGATGGTGATATGTGCCATGCAGCTCCGTATGAATCATGTGGCATTCCACACATGGTGATTAGCGCCCAAATTATGGTCCACGCTGGGACCTGGAGGAAGTGCTTGCAGATGCATATCAATGCAACCCTCTAATCCCCAAAACGTATACTCTAACAACTTTGGAACAACTTATTTACACCTCATAAACCAGAGGCTTTAAGATCCCGGGACATCCCAGCAAACAGTTATCGCTGGAACAAAGACGACTTACTGGAAGACAACGGTGAGGAAACAACCGATCGCCCGGGCCGATGTCGAAATCGTGCCTTAAAATACGAACGCCTGTTTTCACGCCACACACACACACACACACACACGTATATATTTTTTTTTAAAAACACACATTCTGGAGCTCCACCCTCATTTTATATCCCACCAAGTCAGGCTTTGTAATCCTCTGCTGAATTTTAGATGTAATATCGCGCCGTTTCAAAAACTCCTTCTGATACGGGGTGCCGTAAATCAAACGTGACCTTCACCTTGAGAACCGAACATCGGCAGCTTGATGGGTTTAGCGAGATGCTCCGCGGGTGCTTTGTAAATGCTGTGTATATCATAAACATTATGATCTTAAAAAAAGAGGACTAAATACCACCACAGGCCTGTCTGGAAGATATAAAAACTGTTTATAATGGCACAGGGAAGAGGAGGAGGGAAGGAAACGGGGAGGCCTCGCAGTAGTTACTCATGTGCATGCTAAATAAACCCACATGCAACATACACACACACACGTTATAGAATCTTTGATTGGACCGACATCAACATTTTTCTCATTGCAAAAAAAAAAAGAGACTTAGGCGGATACATATCTGCACAGGATGTGTACAATAAATGATTATGAGGTGTTGTGTGTCGGCCCGAAGCACAGGCTTCCCACACCGACCGCTCCAAAAAGGTTGAATATTAATGCAGATAAGTTCAGAGGCGTTTGGAGATTTGAGAAACGGCGCAGTTGTGACAGGTGGTGTAGGTGCAAAACATGTTGGATTACCTAATGAGCCCGCTGGTATGTAATGGAGTGTAACTACATTAATAGAGTGTCACGCCTTTGGGTCTTCTCCGTGACCTCCTCACATAAATCCTTGTGGCGGGTTTTGTAACCACCACTTAATCCCTGGTCGGTCGTTGCAAATGTAAAACCACACACACACACACACACAAAGTTGCCATGTGGACACACACACACACACACACACACACACACACACACACACACACCTGATCCATGGAATTCATCAGATAACACCTGGATCTGTCCACACGTTCTAACTACTGCCCTGGCATACAATAAATGGCAGCAGCTGCGTTTAAGAAATAAGATTAATTAAGGTGTTCTTGCTTTAACAGCACAGGCCGCCTCCTCCTCTCTCCGACGGCTCCAGCTGTGAGAACATGGCTTCCTTTATTGCCCCCTAGTCAGTGACACACACACTCCCCTTGCCCGTCTTTAACATTCTGCTCAGCAGTGTTGAATTTCTATGCATAATAGCCTTTTTATTTTAAGAAAAACGGAGGTGTTAATCATCCATTATGGGATCTATTAGTAACAATAGCTGCTTAATGGATATTACAGAACCACAGTCGTCCTTAAAAATAGGGTAGCACTTGCATATAGTGGCTTCTCTCTCTGAATACTTTGTGGATGAAGGCGCTGAGAAGTCAAGGCAAGAAGGTTAAAACTGAGCTCGTATACACTGCTGCTGTAAAACTCTTCACATTCACTCGGCCTGCACCAAAACACTGCCCATCAATAATCACTATATATAAAAAAAAAGGAGGTAAGCAGGTTTATGATGCACCAAAAGAAAAGAGACCTTCAGTCGGCAGAGACTTTAATAAAGCCTTTCCCGTCATCCTTCCAAAGCCCTCTGCTTCCACCTAGTGGTGACTATCTACATTGACCACTGGATGCCACACTTGGAAAAACCTTAAAAATAAAAAAATTATTTATTAGCAATCACAAGTGGAAAGAAAAAGAAAATAAATGCATGACATCTACAGGAGCATTTGTTGGAATAAAAACGCTAAATCTTATTTACAAAAGTCTGCAATTGAATGTGATTAAGTTCAGCACATGCGCATACAAATTGCATATAGGCTATATTATATATATTATTACACAGGTAACAAAAAGCATTTCCCAACCAAATCACCCACATTGTAACGCTCCTCACTGCTGCGGTCCCGACGATGGACATTTAGGATTACTGGATGGATTTGTAGAATAAAATAAAATTACAGTGAAATGCAGAAGCCATGTCGGTCTACGTGGAGCATTATAGCCGTCATCGGCATGGGTCAGATTAATACACAGCGATACTGTGATGACATCAGGCATTTATGACGTCGAGCATCCGGCGCTTTGAACGAAACGGTTCGTCTTCTGTTCTCCGGGAAGCTCGGTCGTCACGAGCAACGCCGGCTTTCCGTCATCCGGCCCGTGTGTTTCGGATCATTTTCTTAAAAGTCCGTCAACAACCTGAGAACTGCAAGAAAAGACTTTTTTCGAGCTACATTAAAGTGTCGCAGGCTCCGGGGCGTGAAGCGGCATTCGAGGAAGCCGTCGACTGACAAAACAAATGTGACATTGCTCTAATTTCCCCCCATTACGTCGCTCCTCAACGTTCCCGTTGCTAGTACCGTCTTCCCCTGCTGGGACCACGTGATCATTGATAACGGCGGGTTAGAAGTGACATTGGGCAATAGCCGTCTGACTGGAACGCCCTTAGTCGAAGGCACTTTAAGCTCACAGTCTTACCTTCGTGTAAACTTTGACTTAAGTCACTTAATAAAAATGGATACTTCCACACGCCGGCAAATAAAAATAAAAAAAGACTGGCTACATTGCAAATATCTTAAAATTGGGAATTTACGATTAAGAGCACAAGATACCGTCGTCATTTGTCAAATAACCGTTTTTAAAGAAAAATAAACTACAATCGCGACCTCGTCACGTTTCCATGTAGGTTTTAGGAGGATGTCCGTCCCAGTGTAGCTGTGGGGACGGCACATCGTAACATTAGATTCTGGTGTCGAAGGGAACCGCAACCAATTTTTTTTTTTTTTTTAAAAGACAAAAAAGGAAAGTCAGACACAGATCATCATAATGACCCAGCGGTAAGGCATGATGGGTAAGGATAAGCCACCTTCAACAAAGTACTGAAACAACTCTTCGGCTGGGTTTGGCGGTCGTGCTGTACAGGGGGGGCTACACATCTACGGTAGTGTACTGGGTGGTGAGCAGATAGCTGGAATACTTCACAGAGGCAGTGGAAAGGATGTCGAGGTGCCGGGACCATTAGCGGGCTGCGGCCAGAGGGTGGGGGGGGGACGGGGGGGACGGGGGGGACGATGACAACGACGGCATTTTCAGCTTCTCCGTGACTTCGAATGCTGGATGAGCCACTGCAGTGTGATATCTGCAGAGGGAGTGATGGGAAGGCATTTAATTTTTTCCCCCGTGAGCTCAGCATGCACACGCACCACGAGACATTTGTATACGTGCGGGTGAATCGTGTCGAGTCTTTGAAACGCGGATCTGCTCCTTACCTATGTTGTCTTTCTCTTTGCAGGAGACGGAATAGCAGCAGATCTCTCGGTCCTGAATGCCAGATAGATTCCTGGAAAAGGAAAGACGGGAAACATGAAACCTTTAAGTATGCATTAGGGTATTATGTTTAAGCGGATTACATTTTTTTTTTCTTCTTTAAACAGCGAAAGCACTTATCAGCACCATCTAAAATGACAAGCTGCTACGTGAATATATTGTGGGAGTGGGCTGATAACAGATGCGTTAGCATGGTAGAAGCTTAGAGCACCTTTTAACTCTTTCTCTTAATGTTGACTGGGACATGCTAGTGAAACGCTTGTTAAATAAAAGGAGAGCAGTTTTGCAATGCATACAGTTGACCGCACAAAAGACCGGATTAGCGTTGAATTGGGTTCATTTACTGATCCAAAAATCGCAGCTTTGCGATGTGTGTCCATATATGATTTTGAGTCCCATTAAATTACAGCTATTCCCCCCCCGATGCGGTCGATGACTGCCCTTCAGTGTATGGCTAGAAGTATTGCGGGTATTTTAGATTTACCACAGGTAATTTTGGTCATGCGGTATATAACTTAATAACGTATTGGAAATGCCTGACATCACGCAGGGATATGCCCGACACGGATTTATCAATGGAGTTTGTGCAGGGTTATTAACATAAAGATACTGTCGTCTTGAGTGCCTCACAGTTTTTCAATGAGCTGCTTCTCATCGAGTGCGTTGGGTAGGTCTCGTTTGTTGCCCAGTACGAGAATCTGAAAGTCGTAGGAGGGGGGGGGGGGAGAAACGAGAGAAAGGGTTGATCAATAACCAGCACGGCAATGTATCAGCATTACCCCACATTGTGATCAGACAATGGTGCGTCAAGTCACTGCACACATCGATTTAGCACATCAGACACAGTCTAATCAATTAGCCCGTCAGCTTAGATATCGAACACTCATTTAAAAAAAGAAAATGAATCCTGGCGTGGGCTCAAATTACCACTCAGTGTCCCAGTCTGCGTCACTTCAAACCATCAGTTACCAATTATGAGTTTTAATCCCCGCTTTCAGAAATCATGAGTTTCTTTTTGGCTAAAGACCAAACGTTTCCTCTTACAGGAATTCCTTGGAGCTGTGGTTTGTCTAAAAGGTTGTGGAGTTCGTTTCTGGAAGCTTCCATCTTCTCTCGGTCTGCCGCGTCCACCATGTAACTGCAAAAATAAAGATATAAGAATACAATGTAAACGTATTGAATAAGCAGTGTATTGCATAAGTGTTTGTGTGATGTTCGTTCAGGTTTCCCGGATCCTCAGGAAGCCAAATAGGCAACGTGGGGTCACAAAGGCCACCAAGATGTACAAACTCACACGATAGCATTGACTCCGCGACAGTAGCGCTCCCACATGCTTCTGAAGCGAGGCTGTCCCCCGATGTCCCATATCTGAGGAGAGAAAGCACAGTATCAACAATGCAGTCTTAAGGGAGACAAAAAGTTTACTTGGTACTACTTTATAAACCAAATATTGTCCCATTACCGCCCCACAGAGCAGAGCAGACGGCTGTAGGTCGGCACGGGGCCGGTTTAAAATAGAAAACAGTGAAACCATCCAGCTGGACTTGCTCATTAACTCACCTTTATTGTCACATTGCCTTTAGTGACCTTCCGCATGTTGAACCCGACTGTGGGAATCATGTCTTCACTGAACTGGCCGGACTGCGGAGACAAAAAAAATTAATATTCATTTAAATGGTCGCTTTTCTCCCCAGTCTTGGTGCCATTTAATTTTAATTAGTGTACCGACAGTCAGTACAAAGCCAGTGTCTCTACATCGCCATCACCTCCGCGTGTGTTTAGGTCCGTGTAGTTTCTGTTCAGAAGTCACATGAAGAAGCTTAGCTGAAGGGAATCATTTTGATAATAAAAAAATTAAACACTTCTTTACAAGGGTCCTTTTTTCCACTGCTTGTTGTCCTTTTAGCTCCATAAAATCATTGTGAAGACGGCGGCATCTACACATCAGCATGCCTTAGCTTCCAACAGAGCCTTCTGCAGCCAGCGCTTTGCAACTTAACATTCCACGGGCTTGACGTGCCATGCGAGGCATTTATCCTAAAAGTGGGGTCGCCCTACTCGGCTGCTACTACGGCTTTTATAAGAAACGTGTTTGAAAGAAATTCAAAAAAATGCCAGATGACTTCAATAACTCTGGTCCTATGGCTCATGCACAAGTGAAGGAGGTGGAACTAAAAAGCACCACACATGACAACAACAGATTCAGAAGGAACACAATGGTGCTGAACCCAGGAGAGGGGGAGCCTCCAGTACTGTGGCCTAGGACCAGACTTCCTGAGACTAGTGTGGCCTGTCTCCTAGATACACAGTACGTAAACAACTACATCATCTAGCCCCTTTACCTGTAAACAAGATAGATGTGGGAACAAAGTGGTTTAAAAAAAATTATCATGAAAATAAATAAAAGCACATCAACAGTGCTGGTAAACTTAACAGAGGAAGGGTATAAACACGACCCAATTACATGAATTAATTTAACCTTGTCACGCAACATTATAGCACACATGTATTAAAGTCACGTGTATAATCTATTTATAAAAAGCAAAAGATAGCTGGCAGCCTGCAGGCTCCAGGTCTCGTTCGCTTCCATTTACTCTCGCGAGATGACAAACATGACAGCGTGTTTACAACGTTAGCTTATGGCCCCGTGATGTCAACATCTCGTCGATGTTGACACAGCAGCAGCAGCAGCAACAACAACAACTATTGCAAAGCACCGACAACTCCGTTCACATGACCGGTTTCCTCAATCATACCTGAGTCACGGTCACGAGCCGCACGGCTCGGGGGAGGGAGGGGGACCCGGGACCAGTACCCCAGCCACACAGTGAAGCCCCCACGAAGGGGAACCATAGCGCGAGTACATTTAATGTGCAACACGGTCAAAGAAGCCTCCCCCCGGGTAGTGGCGTCGACCCCGATGGGGGGCCCCACCGCGCTGACAACTCACCGCAATCACATTGACGAAGGTGGTTTTCCCGGAGTACTGGAGTCCCACCAGCGTGAGCTCCATCTCCTCCTTCCAGAAGACCGACCTGAACCAGTCCAGAAGCCTGTTGATGAGGGCCAGCATCTTGGGAGGGCCGAGGTGGTCGCAGCGCGCGCTGTTGGTCGTGAACTGGCTTCGCGAGCGGCAGTCCGCAACAGGAAGTAGCGAGCTCGCGTTGTCACGTCATGTGATCCTCTGGCTTCGCGAGCGGCAGTCCGCTACAGGAAGTAGCGAGCTCGCGTTGTCACGTCATGTGATCCTCTGGCTTCGCGAGCGGCAGTCCGCTACAGGAAGTAGCGAGCTCGCGTTGTCACGTCATGTGATCCTCTGGCTTCGCGAGCGGCAGTCCGCTACAGGAAGTAGCGAGCTCGCGTTGTCACGTCATGTGATCCTCTGGCTTCGCGAGCGGCAGTCCGCTACAGGAAGTAGCGAGCTCGCGGTGTCACGTCATGTGATCCTCTGGCTTCGCGAGCGGCAGTCCGCTACAGGAAGTAGCGAGCTCGCGGTGTCACGTCATGTGATCCTCTGGCTTCGCGAGCGGCAGTCCGCTACAGGAAGTAGCGAGCTCGCGGTGTCACGTCATGTGATCCTCTGGCTTCGCGAGCGGCAGTCCGCAACAGGAAGTAGCGAGCTCGCGGTGTCACGTCATGTGATCCTCTGGCAAGCGACGCGCCCGCTGAGATAAGTCCAATAAGAGGGGGAAACAAGTCAAAGACTAAAGGGAAACACACATATAGTCCACCTACAACAGGTGTATTATTCTTATTGGATAATTGAGCAGGATTTAATATCTATTGGACAATGGATCCAAAGGTGGGCGTTGGCATAGGTCAGGGGTCAGCAACCTTTATAATCCAAAGAGTCGTTTTGCACCATTTTCAACCAAATAAAATTCGTCTGGAGCCACAAAAGCTATTTGATATCACAGCTTATAAAGTGTTATACATAGTCATATTATATTCATTGTATTTATGAAATGATAGAGCAATAATGAAGACACTTTTTGACATTGTTTAGCTATTTTACCTATTTTATTTTACCTGTTGTAAAAACTGTTGTATCAAACTCTTATGAAGAGGAGAAAAGAAATACACTGTCATGTCAATTAAAGACACGACCGGTCTTGAGCCCTCCCTATATGTGTGGCTCCTGGGGTCGAGTGGCCTCCTGTAACCACAAGGTGGCAGGTACATTATATATACACAATATACCTGTGGTAAGATGTGTTTTTGAGGTACATTATATATACACAATATACCTGTGGTAAGATGTGTTTTTGAGGTACATTATATATACACAATATTACCAGATGTGTTATTGAGGTTATTGAGGTACATTATAGTATGTGTATATATATGTGTGGAAATACATACATACATATATATATATATATATATATATATATATATATATATATATACACATATATATACACATATATATCTGTATTTATATACAAGACATTTGAATTTTGAATAATGTTATAACAGTTTGGGAATTACTGTCTGGAGCACAATTTAGATACTGGAGTAAATAATATGCAGTAAATAGTACACAAGAATCTCTGCAACACAATCTTTTATTTTAATTTGTGTTATTTTTGTTTTAATTTGACCACCTTCAGGCCTCCAGATATATCTAGTCAAATGGAAAAGTCTGAAAAGGGAATTTCACTGATCGCTGATAAATATAGTATTGAGTGATGCATGGAGTGGAACTATGACAACGCAGCATACATTCATAGAAATCACAACCACCATTTATTAAAGTAAAAAAATAGACCTTCATTGTCTACAACATCCATAAATCATAAATCTGACAACGGTTACTGGAGAAAGCATGATGTAGTACATCTTTCTTCCTGTCATTAAACAGCAATCATCGGCACACCAGAATAATTCCAGGTTTTTGGGACATTGGAATGTTACTTTTGGAGGTCAAGTCATTATGATCTTTTCTAAAAAAACATCCATTGGTTTTTGGAAGTTGTCATATTACTTAATATGAACAACCATATAATTTAATTTGGCAATCAATTAAAAATGTTATTAAGCTTGACATATAAATTCCGGTTCTAAAAAAAATTATCGATGCAATTTTTATTAGCGGCAGAAAAGCGGCGTCGCCCCTCACGATGCCTCGGTCCACTTCCGTCGCAATCGTCGATTATTCACACGTTCACGTGATCGTGAACCGGCGTGCGACCGTCACGACGGCACGGCGGCCTGTGTGGCGTCGACCGTCTCGAGGCCCGTCAGTTCGGTGGGCAGCCCTTAGAAAGAGATGGGGGGGGGGGGGGGGGGGGGGGGCATCGCGCTGTCATACATTACACAAACAAAAAGATGCATTCAGGATGTCGTCGTGAGAGACGCGATTACCTTCGGCCTAATGAGTGTGTTGTACTTCTCGGGGGCTGCCGCACTCATTAATGTCGTGTAAATAGTCACTCTGGGGATTATGGACACAGAAGACAATAGATGCCATCAGATGTCATGCGACATGCAGTAAACTATTAAAACAATCTACGGAACGCTTCCTTGAAAATAACACTATCAAAATATTGCTGTTCTATACAGCGTATACTTGCAATGGTGTCAAACAAAGGCCTATTGACAAGAGACACTGGTATGCACACAGCTCCCCCGTCTCAGCGACATGGACAGTCATGTGACTCCTTGAAACAAAAACAATGAGAGCGTACCGGGCGGATGAAGATCTCCTTACCCGTTGCACACCGGATACAGCGACAGAACCTGCAAAGCAAGACCAGGTTAGTCAAATCCACACAAAATGCGCCGCACGCGATATCCCTCATTGATTCAGTCGTCCACACATGCCTGGTAAAGGGTCTCCAAGCTGATGTTCTCTTGGCCTGTAGCGTTTAGTGCTTTGTTGGCTGCGTCCCTACAAAATGGAAACATATCGTGAGCGTAATAAGCAGCGAACGGCGGCGATAGCGTGGCGGTACCCGTCGTGTGACAGGACTCACCTGCGGTGATCCCTGGTTGGAGGCGGGAGCCAGTGGTCAAAGTTGGTCTCCACTCGGTACCATCTGGAACGGGGGAACGCACAGGTTTTTCTTCTTTTTTTTAAAAATACGTTTGGGTTCGGTTGTGCAGTTTTGCACTCGACGCACACACGTTTTTGGGACAACAGGCTGTCCCCGGGTGTGTTGCCTACCCTCCAGTCAGGGGATCCAGGGGCCAGATGTCGGCGGGGCCCGTTCGGTCTCTGGTGATGACGACCCCTTCGCCTGCTCGCGTCCCTCCCACGATGTAATACACCCCGGTGATGATGTGAATCTTGGCGAGGCGCATCACGGCGTCCTGAAAGTCCTCCGCTTCCGCCAGCGTCTGCGTGGGTTACATACAAATAGACAGAGTCCAAAATCATCCAATCATTCACTACTTCCTCCACACGATACAGAGAGATCTATGTAGAGGACGATATGAGGAGCAATAAATATCTGCAAAAACATTTTTTTTATAAGTGTGCTTTCAAAGGCTTTGTGGCCTGAATTTTTATTCTTAATTCTTTTAATGATTATACCTTATTTATATTAATTATTGTGCTTTTTTCTTATACCTTGCTTCCTACCTTTTAAACTATTTAAAATTTTAAAAAATGGTGTCTGCCATTTCTATGTTGTAATGTACCTTTTAACTTGTAAATGTAATATTTACATTAATATTGTGCGGTTAATTACGTCATTGCTTTCGGGAAATCAAAACGTGCCAGGTCAACGTCGGCCGGTAGCCTATCCATAATAAATATCGACCTGCATTGTTGTTATTAATACAAACTGGAAGCTGTTTTGTCGAGTTGCCACTTTGAGTGAATGTAAGTTCCCCTTTACGTTTACTGTGCGTCTAGGGCTTTTATTGTGAAAGGTAACGAGTAAAGTGGTGTGTAAAGCAATGTGGGGGACGATAGGTGCATTTTCCCAAATGAATAAATACAAAGTACGTTTCACTTCCTCGTACAGTGAACTTCCTCATCGTTGCTTCCCTAAAGTCCTGAACTCACCTCCCTCACCAGCCAGCTGACGGGGGATCTCCGAAAGAGGAGCGCAGACACCATGTTCTTCCACAAGTTCCACAAGTGTTCACTGCCTGATGACCACACACACACACACACACACACAATGGAATAATACAATCTGAACATTGCAAACATTTCCGGACAAACATGAGCGCTGACAAGAGGCGCGGTGTCACCTCGCTGGTCACCAGACACCGTGAACTTGTTGGGACTCTGTCCCGTCCACAGGCCGATGTATCCGGCAAAAGACGTTCCACGGTACGCCACCTTTCAAATAAACCACGTACAGGATTGTACATTTTGTTAAGCTTAATATAACTCAAGGAGGTGATGTCGTTTTTGAGTGCTGTACCTTTCCATTCTTGATGAATATCACGTCCATCGTCAGATTCCTCAGAACCGCGTGTGGATAATCAAGGTTCCTGCCGTGGTACATGTGCCCCTTCTCGTCCTGAGCGACGATGCTGGTGCAGAATCTGTGAACGCACACAGTTTAGATCCAGCCGGCCTCCGCATCGTGCACACATCGGGTTTAAAAATCATACGTACGCAGATATTTCATAGGCAAAGTTGAGAATGATGACGTCTGAAATGTCTCCCAGGTGCGAGGCCAAGCCGCGGATCTCCCCCCCGTACGGCTGAGGAATGTACTTTTCGAGGTCCTTCACCAGCGGCCTCACTGCGCGATGGACCCATTTAGGAACCGTCGTGCTGACGACGACAAAAGGAGAAGACAACAAACACGTCTGTGTCCGCACTGGAAGATGCACACAATACAAACAAGTGCAGGAGTTGGTTTCACTGCTGATTCAAGGCTGCCGTAATGCGTTAATACGAAAGAAAACATCGTTAGCGCGTTAGCGTGTTAGCTTTCTACCAGAATTATGTTTCTAACTATGTGTGGTTACGTCCCTCATTAGTACAGTTCACCTTTCTCTTAGTTTAACAACCACTGGTGATGTAATATGATATAATTTAAGGGTAGGGGATGTATTCTTATATTGATGCGATGTTCTCTGATACTAAAGTGGAAAATATTCAAGAACACGTTCACAAATGTGTGACATTATTAGACCCGTTGGCTCTGTAGCCAAACTGCAGGGGGTCCAGGAGTGGCTCGTGAGGGTTTCAAGGTGGGCCAGGATTAGGTACTCAAAAGACCACAGAGGTCCGTGCAACAGGCCTGTAGTCATTAAGGTTTAATTAAGGGGTGATGGTGGAGGCCTTGAAGCAGGCGTGTATGTGGGAGGAGTTGAAGAACCGAATAGAGAGTCGTTGTGGTGGGTGATGAAGAGTCGCGGGCCCCTGCTGAGCTGGGGAAGAGGCACTTGGTGCCCTGGAGCTGGTGGACGGGGTCAGGACTGTCCCGTTGTCTTTCAACTGGTGTTGCAGCTTCTCAGCGTGCAGTCGTTCAGCTCTCACCGCCTCGCTGAACCTGTTTTTTGACTCCTTATGCAAGTCCTTATCTCAACTCCTAAAGGCCTGTTCCTCTATCAACAGCTGCCGTTGAAGCCAATTATACACGGTGGCCAAATGGTGGAATTATCATTTTCGGGTCCGACATGTGATGCCACGGGACCTGAAAAATAAATGTTCCCATAGACGTACATTGGGAAAAGAGACGTCTGTTACTCAGTGGATTATACTTCTTTTTTTTTAAAAAGGAGTCAAGGAATCAGCTTCCTACAGAGCCCTTATTTATATAAGTCACGAGGTCCTAAAAAGTTGTATAACGCACTAATAATCAAACAAAACAATACATAATAAATATATATTTATACACATTGTTTTCAATATATATATAATGAAATCTATATATATATATATATATATATATATTGCATATACACATATATATAAATATATATACTTCATTTATGGATTACATTATATATATTGAACAAAATGTGTATACATAAATATTTATTATGTACTGCTTGTTTGTTTGTTTACCAACTGGTTGTCGCAGTGGTCTGTTAACTAATAATGTTTATGATTACTGATGAACCCATTTTCAAAAGCCTACCCACACAACGTTGTTGTTATACATGCGTTATAAGCACCGAGTTGCTCGTTACAAAGTGTCTGCCACACGTGACCTGCGGCGTCACGAGTAAAACTACTTTCTAGAGATCCAACATAACTTACTCGATGACCTCCGCGGCGGCTTTCCTCAGGTAGTCCACGTCGAACACTTTCCCCAGAGAGTCCCATCGCACCTCTGGAGCTTCATCCAGGCTGACGGTCACCGTGGGGGGCGCGACCTGCGCCGGGCACGAGACTCCGAGTCCGAGCAGCAGCACCGCAGCCCGCAGCAGCAGCAGCAGCATCATCATCATCATCATCATCATCAACGCGACTGGTCCGCTCCGTCCGAGCGGAGCTGGGACACCGTGCGGAAAGAGACTTCCGATCGGAGCTTTTCAGAATAAGAGCTGGGTCAACAGACGGGTCATAAGACACCAAGCTTCCGCAAACCAATGGCTTTTGGCTTCATGACGATGGTAATCATGATCAAACTAAATCATGGAATGGATTAAGAGAAATACGTAAAACCAAACCAAAGTCTTCCAAACCAAAATCCGGTTCCTCAGTTCAGAATCAGAATCAGCTTTATTGGCCATGTACAATATAAACAACAACAACAACAACAATGAAATGGGGATGTAGTGCATAAATATCTTATTTAGCATTCATGCAGCTAAATAGACTGAATTCAATGTAGATACAACAATTTCAATTTGAGATGAAAGTTCATGTGAACGTCCAAATGTAAAAAGGGTATCTGCACTGCCGCCACCAGATGGCGTCATTGTCACAGTTAGTTTTCTCTGATGCTCTTCTGTGCAGTGAGCCACCATCACCACTGATATGAACGATAAGGCATATGTTAGTAAATGTATTGTGACATCTGTGTGATGCCTATAAACTACAGATCCATTCCACACATGGGAAACACTGTTTCTCTGCACGTGTGTTCGGTGTGCAGTACAGCTCAGTGGGTCTGAGTGGCAGTGAAGAGTGACGAGTGCAGCGTGCACACGAGATGAAGACGTGCACACGTGGTCTCGTCTGTAAATTAGTGCACATATTGCCACAGACACACTTTGGCATCGAGGGGTTTCTAGTTTGAAAGATTCTCACGAGACGAGGAGCATCCTGCAGAGACCATCTCTGCTTCTGTGGAAACCAAGGCAACAGGTCAGAGGTCAGGGGTCAACCTCAACACATATCTGGTGTACAGTGTGATGCAACAACTAAGAGAAACTCCCTTTTCCCAGTTAGACACACAGTGACACACAGATCAGGGCAGGTTGTACATTTACTAACACGAGTGCCTGTAAAGTATCCACACTAGTGCCAGTACATGGACCTGTGCACGTTGATCACGGACGTCGCACACACATGGATGTTCATTTTTTTTTACATGTGTGTAGGGCCTCCCCTGTAAGCACAGAGGGGCTGAAAGTAGTGCACTTTGTGACCCTTTGTCTGTGATAAGTGCAAAATAAATAAACCTTATTTTATTACCTGTATATATATATATATACACACACATATATACATACAAATAATATGTATATTATTATATTATATGTAAGGTATACAATAGATAAAATAATATATATTAACAGTGTATTAAATAGACTTTGAGGAAGGTGGACAAAATTACGACTATTTTCCTGTAAGAAGCTCTAAAGCCAAATTGATTTCTAATGCAGCATTTTGATTGTATGAATGGGCTCCATATAATATGAGTATTCATTGGGTTCAACAGTAACAGAGGGCCATGGGTTGAGCTAGAAAGAGCATCTCGCTGTGGGGTAAGCCTCTCCTACCTCTGGGTCGAGGGCCCCCAGTGCAGCGTCCAGTGTCCATTGCACGAAAACAGCAAACATGTCCCTTTGTATTCCTCCCATTTATACATTCACATTAAAATGGTAAAAAGGAGTGAATGTTAATAAAGATCAAATAAAGTAATATAACATGTTCAATATGCATCCCTTAAATGGAGTAGTACCGTTTTAGATTATATTCAGCTTACATTTGTGAGGTTATTAGAGTTGATGCTCTCCTGGAGGAGCTGAGGGCTGTCTTCTGAAGGCCCTCAGTCTCTCCCGAAGACTCTGGTCCCCTCTCCTCTGGTCCCCTGCTGTGTCGGACCTCTCGGGGCTTCCCAGGCTGCTCAGTCCGGCTCTCCCTCGGTGTGGTCACGCTGACAGCCAGTCCTCTGTCTGTCATGTCTGCAGTCGCCTTTTAATTACCTGTTGAACGGGTGCTCGGCACTTGTTTTCTCTGAGGGAGATTGGAAAGGTTGATTTCCATAACAATAGTTTGAGTGGATCTTTACACCAGGAAACAACTCCGTTACATCGATCGCGTCTCTCCAGCTGTTAAAACCGACTGACAGCTGATCAGCTGATCCGGAGTCAGTGTGAAGCAGACACGTCCTTCACGCGACGCTTGGGAGGAAAGGACGTCTCATTTCTCTCCATAGTATTCTCTCCTCGCCTGGTAGAAGAGACGCGTGCATGGCTATCTGCTAAGCTAATGAACGAGAGCTAGCGTTGGTTAGCAACAAGCTAAGCTATCGACACAGAGGTGACTCACGTGACACTCGTTGACTGCTTGGGGGCGGAGCCGGGTTTCGAACCTCTGACCTCGCGCTCCGAATGCCACTGACCAATCCGCTGGACCACCAATGAAAACACGCTTTCCCCGCCCATATTACCCACCATGCATCAGATTGCCCTCGTCATGGTGACCGCTGTCAACAGACTAATGTCTCGGCAGAACTTTTTGAAATGATCTCTTTTCTTTCGACCCAGTTGTTTGCAACTAAATATACTTCTATAGATCTATATTCAAGAACAATTAAATTATACATATGTTTATATATAAATATATATATATATATATTTATATAGCACAATTAATTAAATGTTCAACAAACATTGTAAACATGTCTTTATATTAGAACCAATGTCATAATAGTTCTGATGTAATTAAAAAATCTGACTGTATGACACTTTATATATAATAAATATTGTGTAAATTCTAATTTAATATCTTTTTGATTTCCATTTGACTCAACACATCTGGTGCACAGTGTGATGCAACTAAGAGAAACAAGCCTCCCTTTTCCCAGTTAGACGGACAGTGTCACACAGGTCAGGGCAGGTTGACTAACATTGAAACATCCACATAGAGCCAGAACGTGGTGGACCTGTGCACGTTGATCACGGAGTTCTGAACTCCCCATCTGCTCATGCACGGTCCAAATACCCGGATGTGTCTGATGTTGGTTCTTCTGATCACCGTTGTCCCTGAACAGGACATTATCACGAGGTCTGGATATCTGGGATCAAGTACAATTGGGATTGTCCTGTAACAGGATATTAATGTTATGCTGTTAGAAATGCACAATAATAGATAATATGATAATACAGCACATACATATACATATACATATATATATATATATATATATATATATATATATATATATATATATATATATATATATATATATACATACATACATATATGCAGACCACCAGCCCCTCCCCCCCACGGATGTGTGGATTGCGCTGCGCAGCATCAACTCACGTAAGGCTGCGGGCCCTGACGGCATCCCGGACGTGTGCTCCAGGCCTGTGCTGGGCAGCTGACTGGGGTCCTGACTGACATCTTCAACCTGTCACTGGCCCAAGCAGCTGTGCCAACGTGCTTTAAAGCCACCTCTATCGTGCCAGTGCCCAAACACGCCACTGCAGCGAGCCTTAGCGACTTTCGCCCCGCTGCACTTACACCCATCATCATGAAGTGTATGAGAGGCTGGTCTTGGCTCATCTGAAAACCTGCTTACCACCCACACTGGACCCCCTCCAATTCACCTACCGCCAGAACAGGTGTACAGAAGACGCCATCTCCACAGCGCTTCACTCCGCCCTCTCCCACCTGGACAATAAAAACACTTGTGTGAGAATCAGCTTTATTGGCCATGTGTGTGTGCACATACATGTAATTAAATGGTTAAATGTACATTTTCATTATATACAATATGGTTAAAGTCATTCATGAACCAACTTCAAGGTATGATACCACAAATACAATACTGGTATATTTATCTATAATAGTAATAAATAAAACATCTGTATGGTTCCCTTTTTCACCAGCTTGTTCCTGGACCGATTTTTGAACACTTAACAAATAGCATTAATATTAGTATTATCCTAGTTTGCATGCATGTGAAAAGATTCCACATTTGTCACATGTCTAATTCTGGAGGGAGGGGGGAAACCCCTCCTAATCTTGTCACATTTATAATGTTTATAATTGTTATAATTTTGAAAAATGCAAATTTTGAAAAATATATATATTGCGCAATCTTGAAATTGGACAAATATTGCGCAATCTTTAAATTCTAAAAGACAAAGCTCCCCACGAATCTGTATATGTTGGCTAGCGCGGTGGCGAAGCGGCTTACGCTCTCGCCTTCCACACCAGATAAGATGCGGGTTCGAAACCCGGGTGTGGCGGTGGTTCGCACAAAGCGACTCCCCGCGCTTGGTGGGTTTACTCATTTCCTCCCACTTGGATCCGCAAACGGACCACAAATTTCGGACGGTTCTCAACGATACTATGCCCCCCGAGAGAACCGTGTCGGCGTCAGTTGAGCCAAATTGGGAGAACTACCCCTGGATTGCGGTCACGGGACTTCATGACTCCCCGGTACCTCCAACAGGGACACTTGTGTGTGCAGTGTATACATTGCATAATGAGAGTGCGACCTCTGGCTTCAACTGGCGTTTGGCACGTAGGATTACCAGCGATACCAGTGCACGGTGTAACTGGCAGTTTAAAAAAGAAAATGTTCATTTATCAAAAAAAAAAAAAGTTAAATTAAATTAAAAATTTTAATTTTTTTTTTCTTTTCTTCTTCCTTTATTGCAATTAATACAAAATAAATATATATATATATATAATTAATACAAAATAAATATATATATATATATATATATTTATTTTGTATTAATTGCAAAAAAAATAAATAAAACACACATTAATACAAAATAAATATATATATATATATATATATATTTATTTTGTATTAATTAATTGCAATAAAGGAAGAAGAAAAGAAAAAAAAAATTAAAATTATTATTATTTTTTAAAATTTAATTAAACTTTTTTTTTCCAAAACATCTCTCATCGTGTCTGTTTTAAAAAGTGGCAGTTTAAAAAAGAAAAAGTTCATTTATCTAATAAAAAAAAAGTTAAATTAAATTAAAATTTTTTTTAATTAATTTAATATTTTTTCTTCTTCTTTTATTAATAAATTAAATTAATAAATAAAAAGTTATTTTATTTTTTATTTCTATATATTCTTTCCGAAACATCTCCCATCTCTTGCGTGTCTGTTTTCTGATCGCTTGGTTTAGCCGGAGCTGATACGGTAATTGTGTGATATTCTTTAGTACAAAGGGCTGATTACCTGCTGTACATCTTACACATTTAAACACTCGGATCTCTCCTTCTTTTAGCGACGTATCGCTACAAATCCAACAGTCTTATTTTCACGTTGTTTAGTTCCGCTAACGTTAGCCACCGTGCTAGCTTAGCGGATAGCGATAGCTTCCTTCTGGCCCCCTCCTGCTCGCTCTCTGCTCAGCGTGTCACATGTAGAGCTCTTCCTCTGCCTCCCTTCATGATAACGGTAACACGAGTAGTTCATTTGCTGTGTTGGAGGCAGTTCTCAGTGGGTTCGATGCACCATCGAAGGGCGGAGGCTGAGAGCCCTGCTGCACGTTACAAGAGCGCCATCTACTGACAGGCGAGGGGAACTACTAAGAATGGGCCCAATGTGAATCAATAATCAATAACACATAAAGCCCTCAGGGACTCGTGCAATACATTGAATGAGCAACGAATGCTTAAAGAACACAAACACAGAAATTGTCTGAATAATGTTTATTCAAAATTGCATTGCATCCCCGTTCAGAACAATGTACTCCTTTTAAAAATGTAAAATAAAGTGGCAGAATTAAACTAGCACCATCACTATTTGGCATTGCTTTTACATTATTTAAATGTTTAGGCAAGTCGGATGGATATCCAATCTTCAAAAGTTATTCTTTATGCTCTACAGTAGAACTCTGACTCCTGCGTGTCTCATAATTCATGTTTGTGTGACATTTAAAACATGTTATAGTATTAGTTGTCAGAGTAAATACTAAATACACATGTGAAACACGTGTATTTCAAACCTAAAACAAAGCTTAAAGGAGCTATAGCCCACATTCATAAATACAGCGGAGCAGACTGTGGTCCCACTTCCTGTTTGTATTGTAATCCGTCTGTGACACGACCCTCTGCTCTGCACCGTGCACTAGCCAGGACGAGCGTGCACGGGGAGCAGCGTTCATGACGTGGACGACGCCACCTACCACCTCCATGCGTGCTTGTGATGTCACAGGCGATCCCGGCCCAGACAAATAGCTCCTTTAAGGGATGCCAAACGGCCCTGTGGAGAAAAGGTTAAATATAGTGTACACAGGAACATCTCTATGTATTAGCTTTGTTTGGTTTCCCTACACCCTCGACGTTAGAGGTGATACAGAAGAAGAAGAAAAAGAAACAGCAAAGCTGGGCGCACGCAGAGTTCATAATTTTCACTGAACCCTGGCAAATCTCTACCGGTCACATCTTTGTCCAAATATATATATTCCGGCTCATTGTAGGCTGTGTGCAGGTATGACGCACACACTGCTCCTCCATCTTCTGCATCCTTCAATGTAAATATGTATGGGGTTTGGATGGAGACAACAAAACAGTGTTACTCTAAAACAGAAAGATAATACCATGTGTACATTTTATTCTATGTCTCGTCTGCACTTTGTTGATTATTTATTTGTTGTCTACTGTTGTTGCTTGTTGTTGTTTGTAATGTCTGACGTCCTATGTTGCACCACCCACCACGCTAAGTTCCTTGTAGGTGTAAACCTACTTGGCTAATAAAACGTTTCTGATTCTCACGGGATGTTATACAAACTATTTGCGTAATGGATCCGCTTTTGGATCCGGGCCAAATGAGCCGCTTTATGAACTGTTATATTATATATAATAATAATATATATATATATATATATATATATATATATATATATATATATATATATATGTATATGTGTGTGTGACCCGGTGATATACCACACACCACCAGAAAATATATATTTTATTGAAGTAAATTATACATTTAATACAAAAGAAGTGCTCAAACAAGAGAGTAAACCATGTGGGGCTAAACTGTCAGTGTAGAGTTCAATAAAAACATAAAGTATAAAGTCACAACGTGTGTAGGTCATTTAGGAGAACTCTTCAACCAAATCAAAGTTACCGGTTCACAGCAACAATAAAAGGCCCATGAAAGATGGCTGCTCTATGACTGTGTGCTCTCTCAGGTGTGTCTGACTACAGGAAGAAAGGCCCAGGTGAGCTTCACACCCCTTTTTAGAAGCTCCGCCCCTTGGCCTGGGTCCTAATCACAGGCTGCCCGTTGCCTGCCTTACCACATATATGTAATTTCTCCATTTGACAGAAACATGTATTAATGTTTATCAACCAGTTAATTACAGAAGCAGCTCGTCGGGTTCTTCAGGAGCTTCTGGAGTCAGAGCTGCAACGAATAACTGATTTAAGAATTAGAGAAACAGAACTTGAGGAAGAGTTGTAGAGAAATATGGATCGATCATCAACGCCTGAGGAGCCAAGACATATGTTGAAGTTGAGAAACTGAAATGATTTCAAACATGCAGCAGGTTTCAACAGAGTCTCTGTCTGTAAATGAGGGAACAAAGTTCACTTTCACAGCGCCGCTCCTCTTCCTGGAATGAAGCTCAGCTTGATAAGCCCCTCCCTCTTCCTCCTGCTGTCAATCACAGACAGCTGCACTGTGTCCACATCCTTCCTGGCCCCTCCCCTTCAGATCTACAGCTCTAAAGATTGGTGTAACCAACATGGAGGCGGAGCAGTAGAGCTGACACGCCCCGTTCACTGAACCGTCACATGTTGTTCAGACCTGAAGTCAGAGTCTCTTCTGAGGAAGTGAAACTCAGACACTCGTTGTTACCGAGAGGTGAAATGGAGCCCAAAGGAGATCAGCTGGACCGGGAGACCTTCTCTTGTTCCATCTGTCTGGATCTCCTGAAGGATCCGGTGACTATTCCCTGTGGACACAGCTACTGCATGAACTGTATTAAAGACCACTGGGATGAAGAGGACGGGAAGAAGCTCCTCAGCTGCCCTCAGTGTAGGCAGACCTTCACACCGAGGCCTGTCCTGCTGAAGAACACCATGTTGGCAGTTGTAGTGGAGCAGCTGAAGAAGACTGGACTCCAAGCTGCTCCTGCTGATCACTGCTATGCTGGACCTGAAGATGTGGCCTGTGATGTCTGCACTGGGAGGAGACTGAAGGCCTTCAAGTCCTGTCTGGTGTGTCTGGTTTCTTACTGTGAGAAACACCTCCAGCGTCATTATGATGTACCTCAATTAAAGAAACACCAGCTGGTGGACCCCTCCAACCAGCTCCAGGAGAACATCTGCTCTCGTCACGACGAGGTGATGAAGATGTTCTGCCGTACTGATCAGCAGTGTATCTGCTACCTCTGCTCTCTGGATGAACATAAAGGCCACGACACCGTCTCAGCTGCAGCAGAAAGGACCGAGAGGCAGAGAGAGCTGGAGGGGAGTCGACTAAACATCCAGCAGAGAATCCAGGACAGAGAGAAAGACCTGAAGCTGCTCCATCAGGAGGTGGAGGCCATCAACCTCTCTGCTGATAAAACAGTGAAGGACAGTGAGAAGATCTTCACTGAGCTAATCCATCTCATGGAGAACAGAAGCTCTGATGTGAAGCAGCAGGTCAGATCCCAGCAGAGAACTGAAGTGAGTCGAGTCAAAGAGCTTCAGGAGAAGCTGGAGCAGGAGATCACTGAGCTGAAGAGGAACGACGCTGAGCTGAAGCTGCTCTCACACACAGAGGATCTCAACCAGCTTCTCCACCACTACCCCTCACTGTCACCACTCAGTGGGTCTACAGACTCATCCAGCATCAACATCCGTCCTCTGAGGTACTTTGAGGACGTGACGGCGGCTGTTTCAGGACTCAGAGATGAACTACAGGACGTCCTGAGAGACAAGTGGACAAACGTCTCACTGACGGTGACTGAAGTGGATGTTTTACTGTCTGCACCAGAGCCCACGACCAGAGATGGATTCTTAAGATGTTCATGTGAACTCACTCTGGATCCAAACACAGCAGACACACGGCTGTTATTATCTGATGGGAACAGAAAAGGAACTGTTATGAATGAACATCAGTCTTATTCTAGTCACCCAGACAGGTTCAGTGGATGGTGTCCTCAGGTCCTGAGTAGAGAGAGTCTGACTGGACGTTGTTACTGGGAGGTGGAGTGGAGAGGAAGAGAAGGAGTTGAAGTAGCAGTTTCATACAAGAACATAATGAGAACAGGGGATGAATGTGTGTTTGGATACAATAACAAATCTTGGGCTTTACGTTGTTACAATAACAGTTATAACTTTTGGTACAACAAAGTCCAAACCCCCGTCTCTGGTCCTCAGTCCTCCAGACTAGGAGTGTACCTGGATCACAGAGCAGGTATTCTGTCCTTCTACAGCGTCTCTGGAACCATGACTCTCCTCCACAGAGTCCAGACCACATTCACTCAGCCTCTCTATGCTGGACTTGGGTTGTTTTATTCTTATGGAGACACTGCTGAGTTCTGTAAACTCAAATAGACAGAAGTGATTTAAGGGACAGCCGGTTAAAGTCTGGGTTTTAATTCTTAAACTTATTTTGTTTACTTCATTGTCGCTGAGAGCAGACTTTTCTCCACCTGTCAATCAAACCTTGTGGGCGGTGCTTGTCCATCTCGTTGCTGTGTAAATGAGTTCCTGTAGGTGGCGCTCCTTCCTCTGTGTGTTTATGGAGGCTCTCACTGCTCATGATGATCTTTGTTTACCTGAACTCATATTCATCTGCAGGAACATGTAAAATGCTGTGAGCTCTAAATGTTTGATGAATGTTGTTATCGATGTATTTGTTAATGTCTCTTCCTCTGCATGGGTCTTAAAGAGAAAGAAGAGATTCTTTATTCTAGATATTTAGTTCTTACAACTTTCTGCAAAGTGTTCTTGTGTTCATTAGATTGAGAGACTAAATGTTGTTGTTGTTGTTGTCTGAATCAACATACACATGATGCACTATGTTGTGTTATAAAATAAAGTTTCATAATCAATAAGCACATCTTTCATTATTCTTTTACATAAGTGAGATTATGGTCCAACACATTGAACAGGTTTACATGATGAATAAAGTGTTTATTGACTCAAGAATGAACAAAGTACTTTCTTCTTGTCGTATTTTCAGGGTTTCATACGAAGCTAATGTATAAAATATGAAACTAATATGAGAGAATAACTGAGGCAGTTTTCCTCCTGAAACACCACAAAGTCCAGAGTTCATGTTGAGAGCAGAAGAACATGTTTTAAAGTCCAAAGTCCATCATCTGAAGACAGCGTCCAGTGTCCTGGTGGTCGAGTCATTCACAAATAGCACTAAACACTGGTCTTGTTTGGTTACTTGGGGGTCGAGGAAAAAAAGAGCTAAAATGCTAAAAAGCTAGAATTGCAGCGCTGTGTGACAATTCTCTGTATCTCCACATGATCTCTTTCACATTACACATCGTCAATATAATGAACATTGAATAGTGCAGCTATGAGATATGTGCTAGCAGCTACAACTAAGATTGAAAGGACAAGGTGCTAAGGGGCGGACATACCTCAGATGGTTCTAGTCTGTTCTGGTCCGTGATGGTGAAGGCCTGAGGTCACGCAGGAGAACACAGACCACGTGAATGAGTCTTGAAGAGAGAGACTTGCAAACAGATTCAATTAGATTCTCCTTCTTCCCTTCAATGTGTTGTGTGCCGTCTTCATAGCTGAGCACTGCTAAGCATTTACAAGTTGAGCAGCTTTCACCTCTTCACACTCCTGGATCTGAGCCTGCTCAGACATGGAGAACCCTTTGGAGTCGCTCCCTCTGCTGAGAGGTCGACCGTGGTGTGTGGAATTCGTCTAGTACTACGTACTACTAAAGTACTACTAAAGTACTACTAAAGTACTACGTTCACAGTGGGAGACGAGAGTACTACTAAAGTACTACTAAAGTACTACTAAAGTACTACGTTCACAGTAAGAGACATGAGTACTACTAAAGTACTACGTTCACAGTGGGAGACGAGAGTACTACTAAAGTACTACGTTCAAAGTGGGAGACGAGAGTACTACTAAAGTACTACGTTCACAGTGGGAGACGTGAGTACTACTAAAGTACTACTTTCAAAGTAGGAGACGTGAGTACTACTAAAGTACTACGTTCACAGTGGGAGACGAGAGTACTACTAAAGTACTACGTTCACAGTAGGAGACGAGAGTACTACTAAAGTACTAGGTTCACAGTGGGAGACGAGAGTACTACTAAAGTACTAGGTTCACAGTGGGAGACGAGAGTACTACTAAAGTACTACGTTCACAGTAGGAGACGAGAGTACTACTAAAGTGGGGGTACATGTACGTTTTAGTGTACTACATCTAAGAGGTACATGTACGTTTTAGTGTACTACATCTAAGAGGTACATGTTGTACTTTTTACTACATTAGTCTGACGGCTTTAGTCTCTTTTGAAGCAGTAATATTAAACCAGAAACATCAGATAAAATAGAACAACATAGTACAACAACTTTACGATAAGTACACAACATTCTTTTCCTTCAGTAAGACTTTTACTGTTTCTTTTTCACAGTGTAGTATTTTGTTCCAACAGCACAGATGAACTGGTTCTCTGGACTTCTTGGCTGCCATGTTACCGGTCTGGTGACCCCTCACAGTGACCTCTGGAGCTGTCGGGGGAGGCAGGCCGTCAGGCTGGACTTGGGTTGGGAACCAATGCAACAGATTACCAGCTCTGTAGCACGTTGGACACACCAGCATGGCACTGTCTCATCAACAGGAGGTTCCCATCCCATAACGCTGGTATGCAGAAGCCTGCTTTTGGAAGGGGGCTGTTTCAAACTGTTGAACTGTGACCGTAATCTGAGAGGAAAAAACATGTCGCTGAAATGTAGTAGAGATTGTTTAGTGACATTGGAATGCAATTTGTGTGTGAGATGGGAATGTTTTGACGGGTTATAGTGAGAGAGAGACGGCATCGTCTTGAAATGCAATATTAGTTTCCTCTTTTGGTGTAATTTTATTCATTTGACCCATCATCACAAAAGGTCAAAGGTCACATTTAGCCTGAGTACACTACTTTGGCCTCCATAGGGGTTTACATGATCAGATCCCCTCCAGGCAGCAGGTGCTGGTGATTCTATTCAGGCAGTAGGACACGTCTCCTTGGATTAAAGTGAACAAAGTCAAATGGACTTCTGTTGGGGCTTCATGAGTCTTCATACGCCGAAGAGAGGAAAGCTACAAACAAATACTTGGAGAGCACTATTGGGGTCTCCAAACTAGCTAACCATCATATCCTTTTCTCTTCTTTTTTTAAACTTGGGGTCAAATAACAAACTGTTCAAAAACATTTATTGAACAGATAACAACAAAGTTCACATTCACAGCGCCGCTCCTCTTCCTGGAATGAAGCTCAGCTTGATAAGCCACGTACGAGACGCTATTGCTTTCTAATCTAACTGGAAGGATATTTTGATAATAAGTATTTCTAATTCAGAGACAGATTCTGAATATACTTTAGTGAAATGCAGGCGTTATATTTGTTGTGACAAATACATTCAACTCATGTCTGACATGGATCATGTCAAACACTTTAAACACATACCTGTTCTCTGCAAACTGCACCCTACAAAGTGACCTCACCCTCTCTGTTATCACGGCTAGTGTCACCTGAAATGAACCCAGCACGTTGCGCAGCCTCCGCAGCGACCGGCAGGGGGCGACAGCGGACTGTCTGAGCGCTCCACAACCGCAGCGTGTTGTGAACATTATAACAATGATATTAATTAATGAAGTTCCCCCAAATAATATATATTAACAAAACTCAAATGCATTCTCAATGACGTTATTTTCTCCCTGTTTATGTTTCTATTACAAATAGGTTTTCTAATCAACGTATTGTTGCCATTTGTTCACAAAACGCACCGTACAGACATCAGTTAAATGAATATATGATCATTTCTTATCTTCAGGGTTGTGTGTGTGTAACTGTCACAACCCGGCTCTGAGGCTCTGTCAAATATGGGAAAGGACACAGTGGATGATGGCAAATTAAAAAGGTTATTTATTATAAGCAGGTAAAGAAAAGACATATTGTGACAATTGTGCCAGTCAGTGACATCAGTATCATGTAAATGTGAATGCGTGAGCATGCTGAAGTGTGGGGCGCTGTCAGCGAAAACAAAGAAAGACCTGACCAAGACAGAAGAAGGATCTTTATACCAGGAAACAACTCCGTTACATCGATCGCGTCTCTCCAGCTGTTAAAACCGACTGACAGCTGATCAGCTGATCCGGAGTCAGTGTGAAGCAGACACGTCCTTCACGCGACGCTTGGGAGGAAAGGACGTCTCATTTCTCTCCATAGTATTCTCTCCTCGCCTGGTAGAAGAGACGCGTGCATGGCTATCTGCTAAGCTAATGAACGAGAGCTAGCGTTGGTTAGCAACAAGCTAAGCTATCGACACAGAGGTGACTCACGTGACACTCGTTGACTGCTGGGGGGCGGAGCTGGGTTTCGAACCTCTGAACCTCGCGCTCCGAATGCCACTGACCAATCCGCTGGACCACCAATGAAAACACGCTTTCCCCGCCCATATTACCCACCATGCATCAGATTGCCCTCGTCATGGTGACCGCTGTCAACAGACTAATGTCTCGGCAGAACTTTTTGAAATGATCTCTTTTCTTTCGACCCAGTTGTTTGCAACTAAATATACTTCTATAGATCTATATTTAAGAAAACTAAATTATACACACACATATATATATATATATATATATATATATATATATATATATATATATTTATATAGCACAATTAATTAAATGTTCAACAAACATTGTAAACATGTCTTTATATTCGAACCAATGTTATAATAGTTCTGAGGTAATTAAAAAATCTGACTGTATGACACTTTATATATAATAAATATTGTGTAAATTCTAATTTAATATTTTTTTGATTTCCATTTGACTCAACACATCTGGTGCACAGTGTGATGCAACTAAGAGAAACAAGCCTCCCTTTTCCCAACTTTAGTAGTACTCACGTCTCCCAGTGTGAACGTAGTACTTTAGTAGTACTCACGTCTCCCAGTGTGAACGTAGTACTTTAGTAGTACTCACATCTCCCACTGTGAACGTAGTACTTTAGTAGTACTCACGTCTCCCAGTGTGAACGTAGTACTTTAGTAGTACTCACGTCTCCCAGTGTGAACGTAGTACTTTAGTAGTACTCACATCTCCCACTGTGAACGTAGTACTTTAGTAGTACTCACATCTCCCACTGTGAACGTAGTACTTTAGTAGTACTCACGTCCCCCACTGTGAACGTAGTACTTTAGTAGTACTCACATCTCCCACTGTGAACGTAGTACTTTAGTAGTACTCACGTCTCCCACTGTGAACGTAGTACTTTAGTAGTACTCACGTCTCCCACTGTGAACGTAGTACTTTAGTAGTACTCACATCTCCCACTGTGAACGTAGTACTTTAGTAGTACTCACGTCCCCCACTGTGAACGTAGTACTTTAGTAGTACTCGCGTCTCCCAGTGTGAACATAGTACTTTAGTAGTACTCTCGTCTCCCAGTGTGAACGTAGTACTTTAGTAGTACTCACGTCCCCCACTGTGAACATAGTACTTTAGTAGTACTCGCGTCTCCCAGTGTGAACATAGTACTTTAGTAGTACTCTCGTCTCCCAGTGTGAACGTAGTACTTTAGTAGTACTCACGTCCCCCACTGTGAACGTAGTACTTTAGTAGTACTCACGTCTCCCAGTGTGAACGTAGTACTTCAGTAGTACTCACATCTCCCACTGTGAACGTAGTACTTTAGTAGTACTCACGTCTCCCACTGTGAACGTAGTACTTTAGTAGTACTCATGTCTCCCACTGTGAACGTAGTACTTTAGTAGTACTCACATCTCCCACTGTGAACGTAGTACTTTAGTAGTACTCACGTCCCCCACTGTGAACGTAGTACTTTAGTAGTACTCGCGTCTCCCAGTGTGAACATAGTACTTTAGTAGTACTCTCGTCTCCCAGTGTGAACGTAGTACTTTAGTAGTACTCACGTCCCCCACTGTGAACGTAGTACTTTAGTAGTACTCGCGTCTCCCAGTGTGAACATAGTACTTTAGTAGTACTCTCGTCTCCCACTGTGAACGTAGTACTTTAGTAGTACTCGCGTCTCCCAGTGTGAACATAGTACTTTAGTAGTACTCTCGTCTCCCAGTGTGAACGTAGTACTTTAGTAGTACTCGCGTCTCCCAGTGTGAACGTAGTACTTTAGTAGTACTCACGTCCCCCACTGTGAACGTAGTACTTTAGTAGTACTCGCGTCTCCCAGTGTGAACATAGTACTTTAGTAGTACTCTCGTCTCCCAGTGTGAACGTAGTACTTTAGTAGTACTCACGTCCCCCACTGTGAACGTAGTACTTTAGTAGTACTCGCGTCTCCCAGTGTGAACATAGTACTTTAGTAGTACTCTCGTCTCCCAGTGTGAACGTAGTACTTTAGTAGTACTCACGTCCCCCACTGTGAACGTAGTACTTTAGTAGTACTCTCGTCTCCCAGTGTGAACATAGTACTTTAGTAGTACTCTCGTCTCCCAGTGTGAACGTAGTACTTTAGTAGTACTCACGTCCCCCACTGTGAACGTAGTACTTTAGTAGTACTCGCGTCTCCCAGTGTGAACGTAGTACTTTAGTAGTACTCACGTCTCCTACTGTGAACGTAGTACTTTAGTAGTACTCACGTCTCCTACTGTGAACGTAGTACTTTAGTAGTACTCACGTCTCCCACTGTGAACGTAGTACTTTAGTAGTACTCACGTCTCCTACTGTGAACGTAGTACTTTAGTAGTACTCATGTCTCCCACTGTGAACGTAGTACTTTAGTAGTACTTTAGTAGTACTCACGTCTCCCACTGTGAACGTAGTACTTTAGTAGTACTTTAGTAGTACTCACGTCTCCCACTGTGAACGTAGTACTTTAGTAGTACTCATGTCTCCCACTGTGAACGTAGTACTTTAGTAGTACTCATGTCTCCCACTGTGAACGTAGTACTTTAGTAGTACTTTAGTAGTACTCATGTCTCCCACTGTGAACGTAGTACTTTAGTAGTACTTTAGTAGTATTCACGTCTCCCACTGTGAACGTAGTACTTTAGTAGTACTCACGTCTCCCACTGTGAACGTAGTACTTTAGTAGTACTCACGTCTCCTACTGTGAACGTAGTACTTTAGTAGTACTCACGTCTCCCACTGTGAACGTAGTACTTTAGTAGTACTCACGTCTCCCACTGTGAACGTAGTACTTTAGTAGTACTCTCGTCTCCCAGTGTGAACGTAGTACTTTAGTAGTACTCACGTCTCCCACTGTGAACGTAGTACTTTAGTAGTACTCACGTCTCCCACTGTGAACGTAGTACTTTAGAAGTACTCTCGTCTCCCAGTGTGAACGTAGTACTTTAGTAGTACTCACGTCTCCCACTGTGAACGTAGTACTTTAGTAGTACTCACGTCTCCTACTGTGAACGTAGTACTTTAGTAGTACTCACGTCCCCCACTGTGAACTTAGTACTTTAGTAGTACTCACGTCTCCCACTGTGAACGTAGTACTTTAGTAGTACTCACGTCTCCCACTGTGAACGTAGTACTTTAGTAGTACTCACGTCCCCCACTGTGAACGTAGTACTTTAGTAGTACTCACGTCTCCCACTGTGAACGTAGTACTTTAGTAGTACTTACGTCTCCCACTGTGAACGTAGTACTTTAGTAGTACTCACGTCTCCCAGTGTGAACGTAGTACTTTAGTAGTACTCACATCTCCCAGTGTGAACGTAGTACTTTAGTAGTACTCACATTTCCCAGTGTGAACGTAGTACTTTAGTAGTACTCACGTCCCCCACTGTGAACGTAGTACTTTAGTAGTACTCTCGTCTCCCAGTGTGAACGTAGTACTTTAGTAGTACTCACGTCTCCCACTGTGAACGTAGTACTTTAGTAGTACTCACATCTCCCACTGTGAACGTAGTACTTTAGTAGTACTCACGTCTCCTACTGTGAACGTAGTACTTTAGTAGTACTCACGTCTCCCACTGTGAACGTAGTACTTTAGTAGTACTCACATCTCCCACTGTGAACGTAGTACTTTAGTAGTACTCACGTCTCCTACTGTGAACGTAGTACTTTAGTAGTACTCACATCTCCCACTGTGAACGTAGTACTTTAGTAGTACTCACGTCTCCTACTGTGAACGTAGTACTTTAGTAGTACTCTCGTCTCCCACTGTGAACGTAGTACTTTAGTAGTACTCACATCTCCCAGTGTGAACGTAGTACTTTAGTAGTACTCACGTCTCCCACTGTGAACGTAGTACTTTAGTAGTACTCTCGTCTCCCAGTGTGAACGTAGTACTTTAGTAGTACTCACGTCTCCCACTGTGAACGTAGTACTTTAGTAGTACTCACGTCTCCCACTGTGAACGTAGTACTTTAGAAGTACTCTCGTCTCCCAGTGTGAACGTAGTACTTTAGTAGTACTCTCGTCTCCCAGTGTGAACGTAGTACTTTAGTAGTACTCACGTCTCCCACTGTGAACGTAGTACTTTAGTAGTACTCACGTCTCCCACTGTGAACGTAGTACTTTAGTAGTACTCACGTCTCCTACTGTGAACGTAGTACTTTAGTAGTACTCACGTCCCCCACTGTGAACTTAGTACTTTAGTAGTACTCACGTCTCCCACTGTGAACGTAGTACTTTAGTAGTACTCACGTCTCCCACTGTGAACGTAGTACTTTAGTAGTACTCACGTCCCCCACTGTGAACGTAGTACTTTAGTAGTACTCACGTCTCCCACTGTGAACGTAGTACTTTAGTAGTACTTACGTCTCCCACTGTGAACGTAGTACTTTAGTAGTACTCACGTCTCCCAGTGTGAACGTAGTACTTTAGTAGTACTCACATCTCCCAGTGTGAACGTAGTACTTTAGTAGTACTCACATCTCCCAGTGTGAACGTAGTACTTTAGTAGTACTCACGTCCCCCACTGTGAACGTAGTACTTTAGTAGTACTCTCGTCTCCCAGTGTGAACGTAGTACTTTAGTAGTACTCACGTCTCCCACTGTGAACGTAGTACTTTAGTAGTACTCACGTCTCCCACTGTGAACGTAGTACTTTAGTAGTACTCACGTCTCCTACTGTGAACGTAGTACTTTAGTAGTACTCACGTCTCCCACTGTGAACGTAGTACTTTAGTAGTACTCACATCTCCCACTGTGAACGTAGTACTTTAGTAGTACTCACATCTCCCACTGTGAACGTAGTACTTTAGTAGTACTCACGTCTCCTACTGTGAACGTAGTACTTTAGTAGTACTCTCGTCTCCCACTGTGAACGTAGTACTTTAGTAGTACTCACATCTCCCAGTGTGAACGTAGTACTTTAGTAGTACTCACATCTCCCAGTGTGAACGTAGTACTTTAGTAGTACTCACGTCCCCCACTGTGAACGTAGTACTTTAGTAGTACTCACGTCTCCCACTGAACGTAGTACTTTAGTAGTACTCACGTCCCCCACTGTGAACGTAGTACTTTAGTAGTACTCACGTCTCCCACTGTGAACGTAGTACTTTAGTAGTACTTACGTCTCCCACTGTGAACGTAGTACTTTAGTAGTACTCACATCTCCCAGTGTGAACGTAGTACTTTAGTAGTACTCACGTCTCCCACTGTGAACGTAGTACTTTAGTAGTACTCACGTCTCCCACTGTGAACGTAGTACTTTAGTAGTACTCACGTCTCCCACTGTGAACGTAGTACTTTAGTAGTACTCACATCTCCCACTGTGAACGTAGTACTTTAGTAGTACTCACGTCTCCTACTGTGAACGTAGTACTTTAGTAGTACTCACGTCTCCCACTGTGAACGTAGTACTTTAGTAGTACTCACATCTCCCACAGTGAACGTAGTACTTTAGTAGTACTCACGTCTCCTACTGTGAACGTAGTACTTTAGTAGTACTCTCGTCTCCCACTGTGAACGTAGTACTTTAGTAGTACTCACATCTCCCAGTGTGAACGTAGTACTTTAGTAGTACTCACATCTCCCACTGTTAACGTAGTACTTTAGTAGTACTCACGTCTCCTACTGTGAACGTAGTACTTTAGTAGTACTCACATCTCCCAGTGTGAACGTAGTACTTTAGTAGTACTCCTGTACAAATGTAACAAATGTGGAATCTTTTCACATGCATGCAAACTAGGATAATACTAATATTAATGCTATTTGTTAAGTGTTCAAAAATCGGTCCAGGAACAAGCTGGTTAAAAAGGGAACCATACAGATGTTTTATTTATTAATATTATATATAAATATACCAGTATTGTATTTGTGGTATCATACCTTGAAGGATGATATGAAGTTGGTTCATGAATGAAATTACATGTATGTGCACACCAATAAAGCTGATTCTGATTCTGATATTTGTTATTATTGTGGTGGGAAGGGGACTGACTCCACCTGGACCAGCTGTTTACTGTTTTATATATATATATATATATATATATATATATATATATATATATATATATATATATATGTGTGTGTGTGTGTGTGTATACATAAACCCCTCCTACAAGATTAGGAGCCCCCCCCTCCCTCCAGATTTAGACCTGTACCATTTGCCTTTCCTGCTGTGACATGTGAAAAAGCCCTATTCTCCTATTCAAAGAAAGTTATTACATAAGATAAGATAATATTGTTTTAGTCCCGCATTGGGGACATTTACAGGATTTACAGCAGCAGAAGGTAAAGTGCACAACTAGAGACATCGTAAACAATATCAATAAAAGTATTATGAATAAACAATAAAACAAATAGAAAAACAGTAAAGAATCTTAGGCAGATGACACTCTCGTAATATGTATTTTGCACTCAGCTCTCTTAAGCAAAAAACCCCCACAAAAACCATGACGTCACAACGTCCTCTCGCGAGACTTCCCCTGCTCGTTTGGTGAGAGTCAGCTGACCTCGTTGGGGAAATGTGTCCAGGAAACTCTCCCCAGTGGAGCCATGTCGCTTATCGGAGACCGATTTATTGATCGATTCCAGCGTGTGTGAGCTGACGTCACACTGTTTATAGAAACAGTTTACATCCGCTGTGCCCCTCAGTCCGAGGCTACTGGATTGGTAAGATATATACATAGATATATATATATAAATACACATTTGTGTTTACCAGCTGAAGCTGTGGTCGCGTTTGTTTTGACGCTAACGTGATCAGTCGGCTTTCATCAACAGGAAGAGGAACTGTTTATTCCCCGTAACCATTCCTGTTGGTTTATTCCCATTCCTGTTGGTGTATTCCCCGTAACCACCGCTGTTGGTTTATTCCCATTCCTGTTGGTTTATTCCCATTCCTGTTGGTTTATTCCCCGTAACCACCGCTGTTGGTTTATTCCCATTCCTGTTGGTTTATTCCCATTCCTGTTGGTTTATTCCCCGTAACCACCGCTGTTGGTTTATTCCCATTCCTGTTGGTTTATTCCCATTCCTGTTGGTTTATTCCCCGTAACCACCGCTGTTGGTTTATTCCCCGTTCGTGGCGTCGTCTCGCCGCGTTGGTCCGTGACGGACTAGTTTACGCACAGCGCGCCGGCTCACCCGCGTTACGGTTACCGAGCTGCACTGTGCGGCGGACGGATGGGATGAGCTCGGTGTGTCGACCCTGCTCCGTCATGTGCGCCTCAGCGCGTGGGAAGCAGCACAGGTTGAACTTCTCAAGTGTGTCACTCTCATCACGTGACAAACGAGGCCTTGCTCATGTTGACCTGCTATCTGAGCCTATCTAGAACCTCAGAGGATCCGGCATGTGTGTAGCCAGAGGACCTTCCCCATAACAAAGCCCACTTTACAACGTGAGCCTCATCCAAATCCCTTTACCCCCCCCCCCTCAGGGTCCGACACCATGCTCCCCACAGTGACCGCTGTGGTGAGGTTTGCTCAATACAATGGCAGTATTTCCCCAACACCTTTGGAGAACACGTCGACGTTCCCAACCTGGCAACCCGACACGGAGGCCAACATCTCGAAGCCTCACACATGCCTGCAGGTCTTGTACGAGGACATCGGAGACTCCAGGTAATGTTTTTAAAAGTGTTTTTAAAGAAAACGCACGTTGCTTTTCCATGTGTGACGTTGCCAGAAATCCCAAATGGACTGCTGTGGTTGAAGCCGCACGTTTCACCTGCACGCCTCCTGTCTCAGGGTGCGGTTCTGGGACATTCTGCTGCTGGTGCCCAATGTGGCCTTCTTCGTGTTCCTGATGTGGAAGCTGCCCTCGGCCCGGGCGAAGATCAGACTCACCTCCAGCCCCATCTTCGTTACCTTTTACTTGCTGGTAGGACACCGGCTGCAGAAGCCCCGATCATAATCATAGTCGTTACTTAGAGCTGTGCTACATTGTGAATTGTATTATCAACAGTACTTCAGCCCGTCATTTAAAGATGACTGGCAGCGTTGCTCTCCCCCAAAAAAGGTCTGACGGGACAGTGCACCTGTTCTTCACAGTAATGAACTGCGTCGCTCTATTTAGGTGAAATAATAACATGTGTTTTTATGGAGAAGACCAATCTAACGCGCTTGTTTTTCAGGTGTTTGTCGTGGCGGCGGTTGGAATCACCCGGGCCGTCGTGTCCATGACCGTCAGCGCGTCCAGCGCCGCCACCATCATCGACAAAGTAAGGACGCAAATTAAACATGCGTTTATAATTTTGGAAACATTTTTTTTGGGGGTGTAAGTCATAGTCGTCATAGTTCAAACAACAAGAAGTAATGTTTTAAGCAAATAAATGAGATTGATTTTGATAATAATAGCGTTTTAAAAAGGTTTACATGGTACAAAATAATAGAAGAAACAACAATATAAACGAGAGATAACGCAAAAACATAACAAATATATAATATACATATATTTGTCAACAACTAGGACATGTATATGCTCAAAATAAAAGCTGTACATGTGTAGAACTCCTCACATGTTTACTGTAAAGCAGGAGAAACCTCACATGTGTGGGGGGAGTTGTTTATGTGATGTCCTCCTTTCCAGACGGTCCGGTTCTTTTCTGTCAAGCAAGTGTGGGCTTCTTGGAGTTTTTAATTAAAAAAAATATATATATATTTATTCACTGGTAGTAAATGTCAGATTTCAGCTCCGGAGCATAAATGCTTTGGTAGCGGTCGGCATACGTTATTTTATTGAACACCCGGAGGGGCCGATGTGAGCTTCAGCAGGACTCTGTTTGGCTTTCACAACCAGAGGGAACATTCCTCGCATGCCTGTGGAGTTCAGAGCGATGAGCCCGCTGTTCCCACAGCGCGCCGTCACAGCTGCACCGTTGAATGCAAACATCCATCCATCCATCCATCCATTATCACCCGCTTATCCGGGGTCGGGTCGCGGTGGCAGCAGGTTCAGCAGGCCGACCCAGGCTTCCCTCTCACCCGCAGCACTTTCCAGCTCATTCTGGGGGATCCCGAGGCGTTCCAAGGCCAGCCGGGAGATATAATCCCTCCAGCGTGTCCTCGGTCTTCCCCGGAGCCTCCTACCAGTTGGACGTGCCCGGAAAACCTCTAATGGGAGGCGTCCAGGAGGCATCCTGACTAGATGAACCACCTCAGCTGACTCCTTTCGACACGAAGGAGCAGCGACTCGACTCCAAGCTCCCCCCTGATGTCCGAGCTCCTTACCCTATCTCTAAGGCTGAGCCCGGCCACCCTACGGAGGAAGCTCATTTCGGCCGCTTGTATCC
>NC_046970.1:2788752-2803752 GCF_009769545.1 Cyclopterus lumpus | reverse complement strand
ATAGATCTGGGCCCTCTGTGTTGACGCGGGCTGCTTATGGCCAATGGACACTTGATGCTAATGTGCAATGTTTATGGAGAACACACACCTGTCAACACACTGCGTGTGCAGCAGGCGGGTTGCTCCTACACACTCCTGAACCCTCTACATTTACTTGTTTACTATACTGGGGTTTTCTTTTCACAAAAATCAATGTTATACTTTAATTGTATTCCACTCATCAATTCATCAAAGCTATAATTAGTCTAAATTAAAATCTCTCTGTGTGAACAAGAACATGCACAACTAATTAACACACTTTCACTGGCTGAAAGAAGGCTAAAGATGTACTCGTCTTCCTTTTTTAATTCAGCTTTGAGCGTCAACAGGCTCTGGTGCAGGAGCAGCTGGACAGACTGGCCCAGAAGGAGAGGGAGATGGGGATGGGAGCACCCGTGGGCCCGGATCAGCTGACCCCTGCCCTCCTCATGGAGAGAGGAAAAGCCCACGAAGAGCAAGAACGGGCAAAGATACTGGTGAGTGCTGATTCATGGGCCTCTTCCATTTGTGGAAAGTCTAAATAAATCAATAGTTTTTTTGGGGGGGGAAGTCCAGTACGGTGAAGCAGACCATCTGTGTTACACAGCAGCTGTGACCATGTGACCATGTACCTTAAACTGGGAGCTCCTCCCACATGTATTCAATCAAATCCATCAAGACAGCTGTTCTTATTTACTTTCGTTTTTCCCCTCGTTTCGTAAGCATTTCCTCTGAAGCTGCAGCCGACAAACTCACCTGTTTTAAAAAAAATTTAAACAAATATGTTCACATTTAACCTGAATGTTCTGGCTGTTTTTCAACAAACCTCTCATGGTAAGATATAGTGCTGCATTTTTAAGCTAAAACTTAGCATCGCTTTTATTTTAATTTCTGTTATCTCACGCAGAGATTTAAAACAATAATATTTTTATTTAAATGTTTTAAAACAACTTGTCTGATCCATAATTTTACCGTTTTTTTTTTATCTACTCGTGTCAGTGTTTTGTGGGTTTCAGGCAGGTTGAGTCCTTAAGGTGTGAAATAGGCAATAAAGACATAAAAATTAATATCTGACACTTTTAAGTATATGCGTATGAATCCCAAATTGTGTCTGTTAAGGCAAAGACAAAATGTGCTTAATTCAGAATATTCCTTTATTACACATTTTACCATCATCTGTTTAAATAGTTATATATATTTTTGTATTATTATTATTTTAGTAAATATTTTTATTATTATTTTATATATAATATATATATTTTATTAATATAATTTTATATAGAAGGAATATTACTCTTCCTCCAGAAACCCCTGTTGTATAACTCAACAGCACCCCCTACTGGTCAGATGTAGAATGGCTCTAGACTGAGTCACCCTGGTTTCTATTTTGCAAACCAAGCACATGTAAAAGGGATTAGGATGGTCTAAATATGATCTCTATGCATGTTGTTTTATTGTTAGTAACACTGCAGTCCCATTGTTGTTGTTTTCTATTCCTACTGTAGCAGTGTTTCACTTGACCACTCTCAGTTTAACCTTGAAATGATGCATCTGTTTGTCACTGTTCAGAGAAACATGTAGCTGCTTTAGTTCAGTATCTAAGCACATTTGTTTCCGACGACCCTCCATGACAGAATCTCTGCTCTGAATAGGTTAATAACAATACATAATACATAACATGCACTAGTATCTGTTTAGATTTGCACATTCAAAAAAATACACAAACATAAGAGATAAAAACAGGAAGCCCACTGGGCCTATATGAAGCCTCTGTCATAATATCATGCAACACAAACTCAATATACATAAGTTATGACGGTTTAGGATTGATGAATATTGGATCCCACTTTCTTTCTGCACACTTTCCTTGCAGTCTTACAATGTGACAAATACCTAAAAGCCCTCATTATGGGCTAAGCCGCAGCTAACAGCGCTAGTGTGTGTATATATATATATATATATATATATATATATATATATATATATATTGAGGCTCATACGCCGTTTTTCGTTGTTTCTCATGCTGCGTTCACACCAAATGTGTTGTGAATATTCGCAACGCGTTTGGTGTGAACGCAGCATGAGAAACAAGGACGCTCCTCTGACCGACCTCTTCCTCTGCAGGACGCGGCCTGCAGTCCGCTGCTCTCCTCTTGGCCGAGGCTTGTGTTCATGTGTTCATGTGTTCTGTGCTATGTGCTATGTGCTATGTGCTATGTGTTCAGTGTTCATGTGTTCATGTGTTCAGTGTTCATGTGTTCATTATTCATGTGTTCATTGTTCATGTGTTCATTGTTCATGTGTTCATTGTCCTGCGTTGGTTTATCCAAAGTTCTCCCGCACGCCGCAGTAGTCTGACGAAGTTTCGCTCCACTGGTTGTTTCAATGCTGCGTAACGCCTTTAAGACGTACTTCATGCTCGTAGTACTTCATGCTCGTAGTACTTCATGCTCGTAGTACTTCATGCTCGTAGTACTTCATGCTCGTAGTACTTCATGCTCGTAGTACTTCATGCTCGTAGTACTTCATGCTCGTAGTACTTCATGCTCGTAATACAACATGCTCGTAGTACTTCATGCTCGTAGTACAACATGCTCGTAGTACTTAATGCTCGTAGTACTTCATGCTCGTAGTACTTCATGCTCGTAATACAACATGCTCGTAGTACTTCATGCTCGTAGTACTTCATGCTCGTAGTACAACATGCTCGTAGTACTTCATGCTCGTAGTACTTCATGCTCGTAGTACTTCATGCTCGTAGTACTTCATGCTCGTAGTACTTCATGCTCGTAGTACTTCATGCTCGTAGTACTTCATGCTCGTAGTACTTCATGCTCGTAATACAACATGCTCGTAGTACTTCATGCTCGTAGTACAACATGCTCGTAGTACTTAATGCTCGTAGTACTTCATGCTCGTAGTACTTCATGCTCGTAATACAACATGCTCGTAGTCCTTCATGCTCGTAGTACAACATGCTCGTAGTACTTCATGCTCGTAGTACTTCATGCTCGTAGTACAACATGCTCGTAGTACTTCATGCTCGTAGTACTTCATGCTCGTAGTACTTCATGCTCGTAGTACAACATGCTCGTAGTACCTCATGCTCGTAGTACTTCATGCTCGTAGTACTTCATGCTCGTAGTACTACTGATAAGATAACTTCAGTTTGAGTGGTTACAAATAGCTTTGCTTTGATTAACTACGCCGTCTGATAGAGATTTTAAATGAAAATGTCCATTTAAAAGTGCATTCCTCCATGTCCTCTCACAATGTGTGCAGCAGCATTAAGCCCCGCCCAATGCCAAAAAGAAAATGCTGTTAACGCATGATGAAATTATTGTCGGAGTATATATATATATATTATTGCTCTGAATCCCGTATAGTGCACCTTTTAACAATCTGACTCCCCCAAAAGAACGGAAGCCAGACGGTATTCACGCTCAAGATTTAGAAAGAAAGTGGTTTATGTTTGTGTTGCATTGCTTCAGCTTTTGAGTCGCTTGAATGTGTTTTTAAATCTCTGTGCTCAGCGGGGGGGCTTCCCTCACCTCTGAATGCATCAACCTTTCATCCAATGGCACCAACACAGCTGGAAGCCTTTCAATGAAAAAAGTCTCTTCCCCAACTCGCCATAAAACACTCCACTTTGGGTAGTTTGGGGGCTGCCTTATTTCCCAGAGGACACACACACACACACACACGTACAGTCATGCATTCCCAAAAATCGCAACACACAAAGACATATATATATATATATATATATATATAGCACCCCCCCAGCCTATTTCCCCACATGCACTCTTGGCCCCCCCCAGCAGAGTGTTATGTGTCAGAGAGCTGATCTGCTCCCCACACGGCCTCAGGCTGCCTGTCACTAACACTCACATTAGCCATTTACTTCTGTCTCAGTGCCACCCGCCACCATATATATATATATATATATATATATATATATATATATATATATATATATATATATATATATATATATATATATACTGTATACCATTAACTGGGCAAGTGCTAGTAGGCGGTCTTATTGTTCTTCCTATAATAATAATAATAATAGTCTTTTATGAAAACTGAAGATCTTTCTCTCGCAGAGACAAATGTCTTTTTATTTTGTAAACCAGTTATAATGCTGCTGCTTCAGCCTCTCTCACACAACACATTCACTTTAATTTATACTTCATAAGAATCACTTTCTGGATCCTGGCAACGACCGATAATCAGACGCTAATTGTTGCTGAATATCTCGACGCCTTCACTCTGTAATTTTTAATGAAGTTTGCAGAGCGGATATTAAACACGCAGCGAGGAATGTGGCGATATGTGAGCTCCTGGGTATTTCCTTTCTTTGTTACAACCTCCCTTCAGCTCCCTGTGAAGAGGTGTTTACGACGCGTCGTCGTCGTCGTGGTTGTGAGGCTACATTTAGTCGAGCGGTTCCACTTTGCGTGGAGACGCGCTGCATTCCACCTCTCCTTCCTTTCATTAGCACCTCCGGTGTTTGTTCCCCCCCGACCAGCCTCTCCGCTTCAGAGGTGTCAGTCGTGCTGCTAACAAAATACTATTAGTATGCGTAGGCATTCAGGGCTGAGACACACACGCACACGCACGTGCACACAGACACACACGCACACTCAAGCATCTGCTGTAAGCTATTGAATTTGAGAAGCTTCGGAGGTGGGTGAGAAGAATCGACTTTCCTGTTTGTGGGTAAATGTTTATCATATAATATTATATCAAATAATAATAGTCTTTTCATTTGCATTCATTCCTATTTATTTATTTATATATATATATATATATATATATATATATATATATATATATATATATATATATATTTAAAAAAAGGCGACAACATTAGAGGGTACAGTTTACTTCAGGTCAGTATTAAGTCCCATGTGTTGAGATGCATGCATGCTTTATTTAGTATTACATTTTTATTTTGAATTCACCTTAATTCCCACAATCCTCTGTTATATTCAGTCGTTTATTAAGCCTGGAGGCATTTTTCATATTAATTTGAGTGTAGAAAATGGGTTACTCTGAATGTGTCATGCCTCCTTGTCTTTTCCTTGACTCCCTGACACAAACTTTTTTTTTTTTTAAACAATGGGTGGCCGCGGCCTTTTCAGGCGCCGTATTTTCTCCACGATTCAAATTTAACACGATGCAAATGTGGCAAAAAGCCAAATCGGCGCATGCATTTGTGTAAAAAAAGAAACCGACATTCTCTATTCAACTGTAAAGAACGACATCTTGAAGTGCGAATGTTGTCGGTCGTACAGTTAGAGCTGAGAACGTGTTCCCGTGTTCTCACACCAGCGCTTTCCTTTTAACAAGCGAGCCAGATTGCCGTGCATGCGGCTAAACGGCAAATTGTTTTTGTTTTTTTCACATCCTGTATATTGGTAAACAAGACAGTCAGGCCGCGCTTGTTTAGTAGGAATTTGAAGTACGATGGCATCATCGGTTGGTGTGTGTGTGTGTGTGTGTGTGTGTGTGTGTGTGTGTGTGTGTGTGTGTGTGTGTGTGTGTGTGTGTGTGTGTGTGTGTGTGTGTGTGTGTGTGTGTGTGTGTGTGTGTGTGTGTGTGTGTGTGTGTGTGTGTGTGTGTGTGTGTGTGTGTGTGTGTGTGTGTGTGTGTGTGTGTGTGTGTGTGTGTGTGTGTGTGTGTGTGTGTGTGTGTGTGTGTGTGTGTGTGTGTGTTTTCTCTAATCCTGTAAATGGTCACTAGATGGCGGTGTTGAAGCGTGTTTGGGTTTGTTGGGGGATCAAACCACTGGACGGATGCTCTGCACAGCAACATGTGCTCCCAGCATGTATTCCTTATTCCTCTCTCATTTGTGCACCCTTCTATTTTTAACCCCTCGGTCCCCGTGTGTGTGTGCAGCACAGGATTCCACACGCATGTTTAACAGTGTCGCTGCAGAGAAACACGACCAAATGACACTCGACGAGGGTGGAAATGTTGAGTTTGGCACTGAATATATAACCTTTCAATTACAAGATGTTCTCACTAACCAGACACCCCCCCCCCCCCCCCCCTGCTGTCTCATGCTGAGAGATGATGAAATATAGTTCTCTGCATTAAAAGCTGTGTGTGTTTCTTTAATTTCTAGTATCACATTTAAGTGATTCTGTGGCATGTTTTAAAGACTTCATCACACAGAGGCTCCGTCCTCACTCTTCAGCCTGTCGATTCATTTCACTTCAGCTGCTGTGGGGGCTCTCTTTCTAGCACCAGATGGACGTGTTGCATTAACTGCATTCAGCAAATGCCGAAATAATCTCTGGATGGGTATTTGTTCCCCCCCCCCCCCCCCTTCACCCAATGGGACAACGTGAATCCAAAATGAGAACAATGAATTGTTGTTTTTCATTGTTGAGCAGATTACAAATCACTCACAGTAGCAACACAACAATAAGAAGCCTCACCGTGCAGCCTCATCATGCACGAATGAGCACATCGTGCAGATTCACACACTCGAGATACGTCCAGGACTGAGGAGGGATCCTCCACATGTACAGTAGAAGTCGAGGGCACCCAGCATTGGGCCAGAGAAACGGGGACAAGGAGGGGCTTAAAGGCAGAGAGAAGGGACTCGGGTGTGTGCTATGGTCAAATATATTCACATGTCTGACTCGCCAGATGCTAACGCTGCTTATTAGCCAAAGATGGGATGGGAGGGAGGAGGGAGAGGGGAGGGGAGGGGAGCGAAGGGGTGTACGAGTCCAGAGAAAAGAGGAGAAGGTTGGATCAATGAAATGGAAAAAGATAAAGCAATGGCAGTGTGGAGAGATTTCTGTGCAGCTCTACCGTAACAATGGCTTCTGAGTCGGCAGGTGTGACATATGAAGTTTCATATCTGTGCACACACACACACACACAGATATAAACACCGACATAGATTATATATATTATTCCCCCGTAGAAACTGAAAAATACAGCAGCAATTCAGACCCACACTAAACCACTTGTTATCAGCGAGCGTAATCACAGACTTGACATCTTTTCTGCATGTTAAAGCAGCTAAGCCCTTTGTGTGCACACACACACACACACACACACACACACACACGTACAGTACTCTACCAGCGGCTCAGACGGCGGTAATTGCTGACGAGCAGAGCGTTCACCAACTGAGGAGATTTTGATCGGTGTAGAGCAGCGAGGGGGTGTGTGTGTGTGTGTGTGTGTGTGTGGGGGGGGGGGGGGGGGGGGGGGGTACAAATCCTGTCGGTTCAAAGGACAAGTGTGTAGGAGGAGAGCTGCTCTCCCATCAGACGGCAGTCGGCGTGTAATGAGACAGCTGGACCAGACTTATTATCCAGAGGAGGTGTGATGTTTCCTCCACGCTTGTTCTCATCTGGGAATATGGATTTATGTTAAAAACAAAGTAATCTGAGCAGTTTACGGTGGTTTAAGTTCTCATTTATCCGTACACTGATTGTACGTCTGATAAGTCGTGCACCCGTTTATTTCATCAGCATCATATCTCATGTTACCACAAGGAAAGTGTTCACTGTATTATTATAGTATGTATGCATGTAGTGTTCCTGTACGGAGGACTCGTACATGTCCATCAGTGAGCCGGTGAGAACAAGAAGCAGCAATTGGAGTGAAAAGAGATGAAGCAAGTGAGAATATAGAAAGTACCTGTGTGTGTGTGTGTGTGTCTCTCTCTCTCTCTCCCACCTTGTTTGTTCTTATCTTCTCTCATTTCCTCCGTCCTTCATTTTCTCCCCAGCAGAAGCTCTTCTTCTTCTCTCTCTCTCTCTCTCTCTCTCTTTCTACCTTTCTTTCCGTCTCTCTCCGTCTGTGTGACATTCTGCGGCGTGAAAGCCGGCTGATGACGAAGTGTTAATTCATCTAACCTCCCCGAGGCGACGAGAACACATTTAATGAGCAAACGGCGACGGTAACCGTGTGTGTGTGTGTGTGTGTGTGTGTGTGTGTGTGTGTGTGCACATCACACACACACACACAGGTGTGTTGTGCTGTGCATTTTGTTGAGTAGTTTAACTTCATGAAAGATGAGGAAGAATTAACACGATAAGTAGTTGATCGTTCATATATGGTGACTACACATTGTGGATATAATGTGAAGTGATCAGTTTATTTAAGTGTCCCAAAGTCCGTTTGATTATGTCAAAAGTAAAACATGTATTCTGTATTATTGTTCAGTTCAGTGCGCCTTCGAGACGCAAAATCAGGAGCGTGACTGTCTGCCAGAGACGTTCTCCAGTTTAATCCTCATTTTGAACCCCCCCCCCAAAACACACAGGTTTATTCAAATGTCCCATTTGCATAATTCAGTATTTACATAATTGATTTCCAAGGAAGCGTATCTCACCATGCGAGGTGGTGTTAGAGACCTAAAGGTCTCATCCTATCACATTTATGACACGCACACACACACACACGCACACACACCGTTGGCGGACCATCTAAATCCAGCGTGCAGCGCTGTGAAGCCGGTGCATCTGGGGACCGCTGCGGTGCAACCACAGAGAACACGATCCAGGTGAGCGTACATAATCGATTGTATTGAGATCCATTAAATCCTTAATTTTACTCTGCTGGTAAACGAGTCGCCTTCTTCGCCTGGAAAAGATGTTTTGATGTTTTGATGTCGGCATCCATTGAACATGGAGCTCAACGTCGGCGCCTAGTTGTCTATAATAATGAAATGAATGAATAATAATCCAATGAGAGGGAAGCTGCTCACCTTTTTAGGACCAGGATGAAACCGATATATAAAACTTCATCAGAGCTAGTTGGTCCTAGTTTGTTTATTGTTGTTCACCAACATCGTAGAGAGAGAGAGATACTCAACGTTGTGTTTTCGGCAGCTTTCGTGGGAGGGAAGAGGTGTAACCGTGGAGATTGTTATTATTGTTATTAACATAATGTAATGATGGTATTCACCTGGGTCCACTGTGCGCGTACGTTTCACTGGCCACATGTGACACCTACGAGCCAATTAGTCTGTGGTCCTATTCCTGTTGACGAAAGGATCTCCGGCCGCTGGATGAGATGATGCATTCATGCTCCGTGTTTCAGCTTCAGTCCATCTGGAGCACTTAGCTGGCTCAGTTGATCCAGACCGAGGCTGCTGGTTGGTCACCAGGGCTCAGAGCTGCAGAAGGAAAACCAAACAGTGTGTGTGTGTGTGTGTGTGTGTGTGTGTGTGCGCGTGTGTGCGCGTGTGTGTGTGTGTGTGTGTGTGTGTCACAACAAGCGCCTTCACCTCGCTTCAAAAGCCCATCATCTATGGAAATGGGAGCTCCACACCCCTGTGAGCACACACACATATATATTGAGTTGAGTTTAGGGCCTGCCTCCAAAGAGCATGGAGGTTAAACAGATGGCATTGGTTGTATCCGTTATGCAGATTACACACACACACACACACACACGCAGACACACACACACGCAGACGCACACACAGACACAAATTGTGCAGCAACCGGCTTCGTGAGTTCACCTCATTTAACTGAATGGGTTTTTTATGAGGCGTGGCAGCATGAGAGCCAGCCGGCGCTCCGATCCGGCCCTTTTCGGTATCCGGTCCCAAAGCCGGACTGGGGAGCCCTGGGTCTGAGTGGGCGGGGCTAGACACGCCCACGCACGGCGTCCCGTTTGCCTGCGTTAGACACTCGATGCTTGAGAACTGAAAAGCACACACGAGTTCTACTTCCCTATGTAACGGCTCAGTGAGTTTTCATCAGGAGATGTTCAGCCAATCGGCGGATGCATGAATTAAATGAGCAACCGAAGCCGGCTCTATTGGAATAGTGGCCACTGCATCGTATGTGGAAAAAGATGCACCTGCCTGCGCCGCCTGGATGTAGTGATTAATAAAGGATAGTTTCATATGTTGGTTCATTACCTGAGCCGACGAGTGAGTTACTGGGTGACGGCATGAATGTTGGGACACATTGGATGCATTAGGAGGATATCCCAGAGTCTAAAAGGAAACCCGGTTCCCTTTGTCACATGTATGACTGTTAGCTCTTTCTTCTGATGCATGTTTCCTCATCACCTTCCTCACTCACCTTCTCTCCTTTCCTCTCTGATTCAGCCCTCTGCCTTCCTCACTCACCTCCTTCTCTCCTTTTCTCTCTGGTTCAGCCCTCTGCCTTCCTCACTAACCTCCTTCTCTCCTGTCCTCCTCACTAACCTCCTTCTCTCCTGTCCTCCTCACTCACCTCCTTCTCTCCTTTCCTCTCTGATTCAGCCCTCTGCCTTCCTCACTCACCTCCTTCTCTCCTTTCCTCTCTGATTCAGCCCTCTGCCTTCCTCACTAACCTCCTTCTCTCCTTTCCTCTCTGATTCAGCCCTCTGCCTTCCTCACTAACCTCCTTCTCTCCTTTCCTCCTCACTCACCTCCTTCTCTCCTTTCCTCTCTGATTCAGCCCTCTGCCTTCCTCACTAACCTCCTTCTCTCCTTTCCTCTCTGATTCAGCCCTCTGCCTTCCTCACTAACCTCCTTCTCTCCTTTCCTCCTCACTCACCTCCTTCTCTCCTTTCCTCTCTGATTCAGCCCTCTGCCTTCCTCACTCACCTCCTTCTCTCCTTTCCTCTCTGATTCAGCCCTCTGCCTTCCTCACTAACCTCCTTCTCTCCTTTCCTCTCTGATTCAGCCCTCTGCCTTCCTCACTAACCTCCTTCTCTCCTTTCCTCCTCACTCACCTCCTTCTCTCCTTTCCTCTCTGATTCAGCCCTCTGCCTTCCTCACTCACCTCCTTCTCTCCTTTCCTCTCTGATTCAGCCCTCTGCCTTCCTCACTCACCTCCTTCTCTCCCTCCTAGCCAGCAGACTTGGATGCCTGGGTAAGCAACACTGCCGGTGCCTCCTTTCCTCTCTACCTTTCTCCTCTTCCTTTCTCTCTCTCTCTCTCTTCTCTATTCAAACGTCATGTTTTCACTGTGCATTAAAGCGAGCCTGTGAGCCACCATTCCACAACACTTTGGGAGGTATTCAGCTAGAAAATTACACATCATCTGTGCTGCTAGCAGACGTGATTTTACACACACACACACACACACACACACACACACACACACACACACACACACACACACACACACACACACACAGCCCTTAAGCATCAAACAGCCGCTGGAGGAAGGAAAAGTGCAGTGAGCACAGTACAGGGATTTGCAGATGTGCTCTTTGGGGATGCATGTGCCTGTGAGTTGGGATGAGATTAGATTGGATTACAATGGATGTGATGTGAGTCTGTGTGTACCTGTGTGTGTGTGTGTGTGTGTGTGTGTGTCTGCGCCGCTGTATTCCCCAGATGAGTAGATCATCCAGAGAAGAGGGTGTTGCTCCATCTGATCCCTATCACACTCGCTAATGCACAATCTGTCAACATTTACACCACGGCATAATGCAGTATACTGCGCTGTGTGTGTGTGTGTGTGTGTGTGTGTGTGTGTGTGTGTGATCGACACTATTTCAATCACATAAATCTATGCCCCATTGCTGCCTTTTCCTGCCTCTCTGCACCACGTAGTGTTCACCCTGAGATGATTCAACCCTCCATGTGTACATTTTGCCTCTCCCCTTTGAGCATTCAGCCCTGCAGTGTGACTCACAGGCTCCCTGACAGATGCACTCGGATCCAATACCGGGCCGCAGGGACCCATCCAGTTAGCTGCCAGTCAATTCAGTTTGAGATGCAGCATGTGGCATCTTTTTAATGCACACCATATCTTACATACCACACCCCACCGTGCAAAGTGTGCGTGTGTGTGATCGTCGCTTTTACGTTATACTACGGTTGAATGCTCTAGGAACAGATGGATTGATGGATTGGTAGCTCGTGCACGGTTGATTGCGTGGCGACGACTCGTAGCTCCAGATGTTCTGACGCCTGACCTTTAAATACCTTTAAGACACCACCGCGCTGCAAACACCTCCTCGACCGGTGGCATTTTCTAGTGTGAAATATTGCCGCACAGCCGACAATTGTCCCGTCCCGTCCCCCCCCCCCCCCCCCCCCCCCTCGTCAGGGTCACGCTTGCTATTGTCTCACATGTTGGCTCATGCAACTTCTCCCTTTTGAGTCTATTCCTGTCATTTTACAGCTCCTCATTTCCTCTTTTTTTCTAATTCTGTTTCTGGTGTTATTTTGGTGAACCATAATCCTCATAACCATTCCGTTCCACTCTTACGGGAGTGGGTGAGCGCATTGACCCGCACTGCGCAGCCTCGTGTGGGTCAAACAAAGTGTCCACGTTGTGTAACGTGTGTGTGTGTGTGTGTGTCTGTCTCCGGTGCATCTGTTTGACGTGTGCCTCCTCTCTTCCTCTGCTTGCATGCTGCTGCTTCTGTGGCTCTTCCTCCGGGCCGCTCGGCCTCCAAAGCTCATTAAAGCTTCGCTGCTCATCCTCACGCCGCCGTGTCGCCCACATGCCGCCTGATTTAGTTTTGTAAGTTCTGGACCTGCTGTTACCTGCATGTGCTTTGTGGTGTAGGTGTGATGCACTTAACAGATGATTATAGATGTCCATCTAGCATTATAGATGTGTCCATAGTGGATGTAACATGTGTGCTGTTGTTCTAGTTTTTATTAAACAGTTGTTTGCTCTCTGCTACAGAAGATATGGATCATATTCCCCCTGCAGCTTAGCTTGCAGGGGGAATATGATCCATATTGGTTGATCCAGTTGGTTCATACTTTGAATTTATAGTTTATATTTGTGGGATGTGTCATTATTCTGTAGCGCCGTGAGAGCAACAGGTTGCGTCCTTTCTACGTGTGTGTGTGTCTATAGTGTGTGTGTCTATAGTGTGTGTGTGTATAGTGTCTGTGTGTGTCTATAGTGTGTGTGTATAGTGTCTGTGTGTGTGTGTGTGTCTATAGTGTGTGTGTATAGTTTGTGTGTGTGTGTGTCTATAGTGTGTGTGTGTATAGTGTCTGTGTGTGTGTGTGTGTGTCTATAGTGTGTGTGTATAGTGTCTGTGTGTGTGTGTGTGTGTCTATAGTGTGTGTGTATAGTGTGTGTGTGTATAGTTTGTGTGTGTGTGTGTGTCTATAGTGTGTGTGTATAGTGTGTGTGTGTATAGTGTCTGTGTGTGTGTGTGTATAGTGTGTGTGTGTGTGTCTATAGTGTGCCCGTGTGTGTATAGTGTGTGTGTGTATAGTGTCTGAGTGTGTGTGTATAGTGACTGTGTGTGTGTGTGTGTGTGTGTCTATAGTGTGTGTGTGTGTGTGTGTGTGTCTATAGTGGGTGTGTCTATAGTGTGTGTGTGTGTGTATAGTGTGTGTGTGTCTATAGTGTGTGTGTATAGTGTGTGTGTGTGTGTGTCTATAGTGTGTGTGTGTGTCTATAGTGTGTGTGTGTGTGTGTGTATGTATAGTGTGTGTGTGTGTGTGTATAGTGTGTGTGTATAGTGTCTGTGTGTGTGTATAGTGTGTGTGTCTATAGTGTGTGTGTGTGTGTGTATAGTGTGTGTGTGTGTCTATAGTGGGTGTGTATAGTGTGTGTGTGTGTGTGTGTGTGTGCGTGTCTATAGTGTGTGTGTGTGTGCGTGTCTATAGTGTGTGTATAGTGTGTGTGAGTTTGTCTATAGTGTGTGTGTATAGTGTCTGTGTGTGTGTGTGTATAGTGTGTGTGTGTGTGTGTGTGTGTCTATAGTGTGTGTGTCTATAGTGTGTGTGTGTATAGTGTGTGTGTGTATAGTGTGTGTGTGTATAGTGTGTGTGTGTCTATAGTGTGTGTGTCTATAGTGTGTGTGTGTGTGTGTGTGTGTGTGTCTATAGTGTGTGTGTGTCTATAGTGGGTGTGTATAGTGTGTGTGTGTGTGTGTGTGTGTGCGTGTCTATAGTGTGTGTGTGTGTGTGCGTGTCTATAGTGTGTGTATAGTGTCTGTGTGTGTGTGTCTATAGTGTGTGTGTGTATAGTGTGTGTGTGTCTATAGTGTGTGTGTGTGTGTATAGTGTCTGTGTGTCTGTAGTGTGTGTGTGTGTATAGTGTGTGTGTGTGTGTGTATAGTGTGTGTGTGTGTCTATAGTGTACCTGTATATAGTACCTGGATTGATTTCCCTCAGAATTGAGTATTTACACACAGGTCATATTAGTGTGTCAATACAAACAACCTTCTTCATAATCTGCTCTGTCTTTTTTTTTTTTTTTTTTAAAGCAAAGCTGTATTCATCCTCTTTCTTCTTTCTCAGACCAAACAGCTGAGGAGGAAAGAGAAGGAGCTGGCCGGCATATCCAGCTTCTATAAAGAGCAACTGGGAATACTGGAGAAAAAGGTAAGAACCATTCTCCATCTTCTAAACACGCGTACCGCGAAAAGGAAATAGCCCGAAGTCATCGGAGTGTGTCCATTAGTTGCATTAATAGTCTTCAAGACGTTTGATCTACCCAATAATTCATTTATTTAGTCGTACTCTGCACTTTTAGAGGAGACCTCAGCATCCAGATAAAAAACATCCTGCAGGCTTCACACTTCAGGAACATCACGACACGTCTCAACGTGACATGTTTCTCACTCTCCTCGGGGGAGTAAAATATTGTCGAGACACAAGACACTCGTTCCCGTCTTGGAAAATGTCAAGCCCACACGGCAGAGTCCAAATGGAAATGAATTGAAAGGGTTTGAGAGTCATGACTCCGTGCTGTGGACCAGCAGAGAGCTCCAGCTGTCTAATTAAATGGACGCCGGCTTCCTCATCGCCTCGCTGTCCTTTGGCCGCAAACCCGGTGTGCTCATCAACAACAACAACAACAACAACAACAACGGAGGACAATATAAGAGCTGTTTGTTTGGTGCTTTTAAGAAATTATGACCCGTGTTCCCATCCGTCGGAGCACTAATGTGCCGTTGATGTTTTTTGCCCCCTGAAAGCCGCGAGTGGTCTGATGACTGCTGCTCGAGGAGGTCGGTGCTGTTGTGCGATTATTATTTTCTTTTTTTAGTGCAGGAGAAAAAAGAGTGCGTAAT
>NC_046970.1:2741252-2783752 GCF_009769545.1 Cyclopterus lumpus | reverse complement strand
TATATATATATATATATATATATATATATATACACATTTAGGATTTTGATCCTAAATGTATATATTATAAATGTGATAAACATATTTTCCATGTTATTTTGTCATAACAGCAAAACACTTCCTAAATATTCAGTCGATAATAATTTCCATATCTCCTACTCTAGTGCCGTATATTTTGATAATAACATGTTTTTTTTAAAATCATTTCTGAGAAAAGCCTAATGGATTAAAGCAGATAATGACCACATGCTGCTTATTTAGTATTTATTTTATTGTTTCTCTTCAGTCTATTGCTTTCTTTGTCTATTTTTCGCTCTTTCCTCTTTCTTCCTTTTTAAAATTAGACGCGGCAAAGAGAACTGAAATGTATCCCAGAGTATCACCGTCTCAGTTTTATTCTCTGGAGCCGATCAGCTGTTTTGGAATATGCATTCTGGATTTCATGTTTGGATTTGTAAAGAAGAGATCCGTTCTGATGGCATGTTGGGACTCTCCGATGTGTTTTGTGACCGAAGCATCGACGCCTTTCTTATTGTTCTTTACGATGACGCGAGTCAATATTGTCCTTTTGTCTTGGTAATCGTGGCACTAGATGAACCTTTTTTTTTAAACGGCCCCATGCGGCTGTGAAGGAAACACAAGCGGTGGTAATTTCACCACGAGCTGCTCCTCTGGGGCGGAGTCCAGACTTCACCTGCTGTCAGAAAGCACGTCACATCCGTTTAACAGTGACGGGGGCGGGTCTTGTGCCCCTCTTTAACACGTCACATCCGTTTAACAGTGACGGGGGCGGGTCTTGTGCCCCTCTTTAACACGTCACATCCGTTTAACAGTGACGGGGGCGGGTCTTGTGCCCCTCTAACACGTCACATCCGTTTAACAGTGACGGGGGCGGGTCTTGTGCCCCTCTTTAACACGTCACATCCGTTTAACAGTGACGGGGGCGGGTCTTGTGCCCCTCTTTAACGCCCGTTCTCCCCCAGCAGAACCGCCTCAGACATTTATTTGACCTTTTCCAGCGTGCATGACGATGACTATTCGAATGAATTCCTATGTTTCTTGCTCGTGCCTCGCCTTCTAGTTCCCGTTGACACACAAAGCCGTTGTTCCCTAGCGTTATGATGGAGGAGCTCGCTGTGCTCCCTCTGCTGCCAGCAGTGTAATCTGTATCCGAGTCTAATGAGATTCATCAGGAACATAAAAACTCACAGCAGAGAAATGTACAATCTCCCCGCAGGAACGGTGATAATTCAATTTTGCGGTTAATTGGAAAGTTTTAGCGTTGATATTTTTAATTGACCCAAACGCTGCAAAGTGACAACTTCAAAACCACTCGACTGGATACCAAATGCCCAAAAGCACAGAAAGTACAGAAAGTACAGAAAGTACACGCGTCCCTCGGCGTCTAATTGGTGCATTACCGGTATGAGTCAGGATTATTTAACAATAACAACAACAAATGCATAACAATGTGCGGATAGTTCCTCTTCACTCGTTCTTTTAAATGAAAGTTACTTGAGATGACATCAGTTACAAATACTGCCATGTTGTCAGTGGAGCAAATTGTAGATTGCGCAATCTTTGAATAGCCTATAATACGCTGAGATAATCTATGTGCATTCCAGGTGTTATTGATTTGACGTGTCCCTGTTGGAAGAAAACTAATTGAAAACCCATCAAAATCTTAAATGATTACAACTAAAACAAAAGGGACTTCTATTCGAGTGTCCCAGTAAAACCAGCACGAGGCCAGAACATCTAAACACATACATTATTTTCATCTTTTTAACATCCTTTCCTACTTTTTTCACTCCACATTTAGTATTCACACTTTATGCACAGCGGTAGGAATTTGAGAAACCCTTTATTAATTTTTTTTATCACTGGGCATAATTCCTATTTCAGTCCATTGTGCTTTGATGGAGTCTTTAATGTTTCCTTGGATGCGTTCATCTTCTCCAACAACGCTGAGTAACGATGAGCAATCAAGAGCAACTGCTCTCTTGTGACTGAATCCAGGGACTCGTGAGACGGAGAGCGGCCGTAAACGCCTCGACCTCCGACCTTTCAGCTGTTTACAACGACGGCCCACAAAGTTAACCCCTCGTGCACGAGGAGGAATAATCCTCAGCTCGGTTTTGGAGCCTCCCCGCCAGCTGAGCTCGTCCCTGGTGTTCATGCAGCTCTCCTGAAACCAGCTTCAACCACGTTGCCACAGGACTTCACCATCGAGAAAGAAAGAAGAAAGTCGCCATTAAAGTGTCCGTTAATAGTTCATCAGCATCAGTTTGTTACTTTGCATTATCTGACTTTTGGGAATCAAGCAACCTCCAGTTCAGCTCACTATATTCTTTATATAAGGAAAGTAAACCAAGCTGTCCTATGAGTACATGTGTGAATGTTCAGTGCGTCAGCATTGTGGTGCAGTAGCTCCGTCTGGCGCTCTCCTGGAAACGTATTTTTTTTGCTCGCGTTGCACTGCATGGTGGGTAAGTGACCTCTGCCATCTTCGTGCACCTGGTCCGTTGAATTCACCAGCTTTACAATTCAAGACCCGACATGTTGTCCAAATGATTACATTAGCAAGGAGTCGCTATTGTCCGCAGCTGCATGGACGAGGTTGGAAAGATCAATTCTGCACGAGTTTCGCGTCTAGTCCTTCCACAATGCGTCGCTCGTTATTGTTGCGCGTACACAACGTTTCTATCCCCCTTTTCCTTGTCTGTCTATCTCTGCCATGGGGAGGAGGGGGAGCACATTGCAACACCTTCTGCTTTCTTCTGTCTCCAGTCTCTCTCTCTCTCTTATTTTTCTTCCATCCCACTCACGCGTGTTATTCCTCATTTTTCTCCCTTTTTTATTTTATTTATTGTCCCGAGCATCTTTTTCATTCTTGTGTCTTCATATTTTCTGTTGTTGAGAGAATGAAAAGGAGTGATTTTAAAAAGTCGGGCGACTCTTTTCTTCCTCTGGATAGTTTTTGGTCGGATTGGCACAGAACAACAAAACAATAGGTACACAAAATAAAAGAGGGAGAGAGTCGGGACTCTATAATCCCGTAACTATGAAGAGATCACTGAAGAATGAATTGCTTTAAAAAAAAAAATACATACAATTAGCATATTTTAAGGAAAGCAATGGAAGAGATCAGACTCCAGAGCACATCATTCAGTGGAGATGCTGATTGGGGTTTCCTGATGGCTTTGTCTGTATGGAGGGCTTCAGGTCAGTGGATTCACCGCGAGGAAGACATTTATTTATTTATTTCATCTTTATTTGACGGGGACAAATGCATAATACATAGAGTTGCACGACAATTATTCAAAGCGACTTCCCGGGCCTTTCAGGTGCTTTTTCAATGAGCTATAATGGATACCACCTCTACGAGTTCCTTTCAGTCATCTCCAGTTGTTTATGAACACTTGTAGTTAATTCCGGCCCCCAAATAGTGTGAGTGCACTAGTTGAAGCCGGAAGCTGCCTCCTCACACCTGAGGAGCCCTCCTGGGCTCGGCTTCCTCTTCCTACACTGGACCGGCCACTCTCTGAAACATCAGCCTCGAGTGGGGACCCGCTGAGTGCTCACATGTTATCTCCTGCTATTTCCTCCTCGCCCAACTGCATGAGGTTTATCCATTAGCCAAGCCTCGGGGTATCGGACTACCCAGATTCCAACAAAAGTACCTCACCTAAGAGACCCACAACATGGCAGCTTAGTGTACCTTGTAATCTAAAAAGAGACATTAATCCTCTTAAAAAAAGAAACTTGTTACCTTCAAAGTGTTGGCGAAGACGGAACCTGAGAGAACCTCAGGTGGGAGTCTGTGTGAGGAAGTAGCTGCTGACAGTTTGTGGTTAAAAGCCTTCTTTCGTGTGTGTGTGTGTGTGTGTGTGTGTGTGTGTGTGTGTGTGTGTGTGTGTGTGTGTGTGTGTGTGTGTGTGTGTGTGTGTGTGTGTGTGTGTGTGTGTGTGTGTGTGTGTGTGTGTGTGTGTGTGTGTGTGTGTGTGTGTGTGTGTGTGTGTGTGTGTGTGTGTGTGTGTGTGTGTGTGTGTGTGTGTGTGTGTGTGTGTGTGTGTGTGTGTGTGTGTGGAGCCGTTCCAATTAGTGAAACGGACAGGTAGCGAACTGTACGGATCTCTGTGGCCCACCAGGTAGTCGACTCCTCGTCATTACAAGAGACAAGACCTGTCTGCACTTTGTGGTCCAGCAAAGATTTACCATTAAGACAGAAGACTGCAGTCACTGACGCACTCTGCCTCCGTACAGTGTGTGTGTGTGTATTTATATATCTACACACAAATAACCCTGCAAAAGGATGACAGGCGCTCAGACTTGGTCCGTTGCAGGAGGTTCATGTGAGTGTAAATTCATCCGTTTGTTTCACTGCTGCATCAAACAGGAGATGTTCATCATTTCTGCTCATGTGACCAGATGTGTACGTACCTTTTGCTGCTTGCTAACCCCACTGCTCCCAGTGCTCCCACTGGTCCCACTGCTCCACTGCTCCACTGGTCCCACTGGTCCCACTGCTCCCACTGGTTCCACTGCTCCACTGCTCCCACTGGTCCCACTGGTCCCCCCCCACACACACACCTGTGAAGACCTCTAATAGAAACATACGTATGAATGCAATGCAATAATAAAACAGAATAACAGGACCCGTCTGATAGAGCAACGCAACATTTAAAATAACGGGTAAATAACACCGAACTCATCGAGCCGAGCAGAGTTACGTTATTATAATAGATTATTACATTTTTTGTGTTTTTTTTTTTTTTTTTTATTCCAAAGAAAAGTGAAGTTGTTTGAAAAAGAAAAAAGGAACTATATAACTAGTTGACGGTGAAAGGGCGAGCGATGGAAGGCGATAGCGCCTCCGGAGAGCTCGTCTCGCCCCCCCGAGAGGAGTGAGTCGTCCAACCGCGAGGTCCGCTGATTGAAAAGCTATCAGCGATGAGATGTCACACACGTGCACACGCGCCCCTTATCTTGTTCCCACGTGTCACCTGTTTTAATGAAACACCGTCCTTATCCCCTCCCATCTCTCTCTGTCCTCACCACAAAGGGATCAATCAGCCGGCAGCTCTCGGCTCCGTCCGACGTCTCGTGGTTGTTTTTTTTTGTTGTTTTTTCACGGTTTAACAAACGTTTGGAAGTTGAAATGCGGCGTTGTGGATGTTCTCCTCGCGGTATCGTGACCGCCTTACGACGCCTCTCGCGATGCACGGCGCTCCGTTGCTCCTTTTGACCCCACAGTGACGCTTGTGATCCACGCTGCCTCCACTCAGCGTAACATTAAGAAGTGCAATGCCGTGGCTGCTGCTTTCAAGGAGCCCACATCGTGCATTAACAACTGTTCTCTCACACACACACACACACTTAGACACAGAGAATACTCGTCGCTCTTCTTCTTATTGCTTTATTCCCTAATGTCACGCTTTGCAGCGACTCACAAATGGAGGCGTCTTCGTGAGCGCTACGCGGTGCCACGGTGAGACCAAAAATAATGAAATAGTTTTTAACGATTTGAACCCTAATACCCCCCCCCCCCCCCCCCCCCCCCCCCCCTCCGACGTCGTTTTTTTTTTTACGCTTCTCTCTCTCTTTCCAGAAGTCGTCTATCGGACGAGCTAATGCTTTTTCTAATAAGAGCTCACCTTTTTTTTTTTTTTTTAAATATCTGTCAAACGAAGCAGCTGGCGAAGATTAGCATAGAGGCAATTTTCTGCTTCAGATTCCGTTATTAAAAACACTCGTGGTATCAGAAAGTTTCTCTTGTTGAACTGGGAATGGTTTTTCTTCTTCTTCCATTTGAGCCGGAGTTAATACCTTTTGGGCTATTGTTGCCCTTATCTGCGACTCGTAGGCAGTAATTCAGAAAGCCGAGCGGCTGCAGTCCAACGTCAGCCGGTCGTATAATTTTAATCATGGGAGTGAATCCTCCTGGCGGGCGGATTTTAAACTGACCAACACAACAACTCGTTCATTTTCAGTGCAACAATACACATTCTTGGTTTTCCAGCGCTGACCTCGGCAAATCCTCTCTTTTCCAAGCTCGTATACATCATGAGGCTGTTTAGTATTTTAATAATGGCTCAAGCCAACACACACACACACACACACACACACACACACACACACACTTGAGTGCATTCTACAGGCCATGATGACGCCTCGTCTGCTGGCCAAACATTACGCAACGTGCACTAATATTCAGCTGTGACCCTGAGCACCGAGTGGCGTGGGTTAGTTTGTCTCCTCTGGGTTATTTATCATTTAATAAGTCACCGTCTCTTTCTCTCAGGTTGCAGTCGCTGCTCTCTCTTCATGAATATTCTCTCCGCCAGTGATTTATTTAATCCTGTCGCTCTCCCCTTCGCTGCACACGCACACGCACACACACTCACACACCCACACACACACACTCACACACACACACACACACACACTCACACACACACACTTGGACGACACAATACGCATAGCGATGCAGAGGAACTTCTCTCTCACGCACGTGCAGCGCAAACACTCGCACACACATTTATTATTATTTATTTATTTATTTATTATAGCAGAGACGACTGAGCTCATTCGTATGTGCATGATTCTGTAATTGCTTTGAGGTGTGTGAGTGTGTGTGTGTGTGTGAGAGTCAGGTGGTCAAATAAATAGGCATGTCATGTTAAATGACATGCCTTCTCCTTCATGTTCTTCTCCTTCAAAGTTAACTCTAATTCTAATTGTCTCTTTTTTCCATTTTTTTTCTCTCCATTGTGTCACTGCAGGATATCATTGTGAAGTTCATTAGAAAACTATAATAATTAATGTCTCCAAGAGAGAGTGCACACAGGAAGAGGAGCTCTAATCTAGTCAATACTATATTCTGTTATAATTATAATATAACAGAATAGAGCACAACATAATATCCTCTATTCTGTTGTACTAATATGTTGTGCTCTATTCTGTTGCTAGTGGAGTGTGCATATGAGAGGTTGTACACTGTAAATAAGGTGTGTGTGTGTGTGTGTGTGTGTGTGTGTGTATCCATATCCCAATCCTTCCCGTTATGAGTTCTGTCACAACAGCAGGTAAATTACTACAAGCAACAGAGCACTCAAGGATTACCCTCATGTAGGATTAGCATTCACTACCTGTGTGTGTGTGTGTGTGTGTGTGTGTGTCTTTTGTCTACACTGACATGTACTGTATGCGTTGGTGAGATAAAAAGAAAAGAGAAAGTTTGACTCGACGTGGTGAATGCATAATTCATAATTCTCCGCAGGCTGCACCGTGACGCCTTTGAAACTATCTGAGCTTCTCCAACTATAACTAAAACAAACCATAAACAGGTGATTTCATGTTGCTCCTCGTGAGGTGTAGTGACATCACACAGATAGAGCTGCTCATACTGTGGTGGAGAAGGTAAAGTCGCATGCACCGATTTTATTTGATCCCAGTAAATATTATTGACGTACTGGGAGACTGAAACTGGAGGTTTATACTGCACCTGAGCTCCGGTTATCTTGAGAGGGCAAAGTGGTTGTTACGTATTTTACAGCTTCAGTGTTTTGAATAAACACGGAAGCACGATTCTGCTTTTCTTTTTCCAACCTGGATCTCCGTTTCATGGCTGTTCATAATCTGGTTCTGCTGCTTCTATTATGGCCACCTCCGGTCTCATAATGGCAACGTGTAATCATAATAATCACGATGGAGAAGGTCGTAAAGGAAGCAGGTTCTCTTCATACCATGAAGAGGAATTTACTAACGTTATGATTCAGAGCTAACGGAATATATACTACCCTGTTGAAGAAGTTCAGTCACGCTGTTCTATTTTATTAAAAAGGTCTAACGTGTCTCTTCAGCCAAAATAAGTCAGAATGCATGAATCTGAAAATTGCATCGCAAAAGGAAGATGAAACGTAAGGTTTGGCCCAAAGCTGAATCTATTTTAGGACGCTGATTGGCTGAATTGTACGTCACTCATTTATATCTTTAATCAGTAATTGGCTAAACTGCTTCTTAGACCCGCCTCTTTTGGGCCAAATCGATTTGGCCCCAAGGCAGCTGAGACAGGCGGAGAGGACGTGCAGGAAAAGCATAGATTTTGCGCAGATATCCTATTTTACAAATATTACTGGGTGTATTCCATATTCTAAAAACACAAGTATTGACAATTTGTATAATGTATTATTATTATAATAATCTTTCTTTTTTGTGGCTCAAGATGTGCTACTAATCAACCAGTAGTCTTTGTTGTTGTTTGTGTGAATACTGATCATTTCATGCGATGATGCCGCCCAATCAGAAATGCCCGACGTGAGATTTTGGGCTCACTCGGTGAATGAAGACGTGTTGTACTCACGCCGGCGCTCCTCTGTTTGTGCGCAGACCTCGCCGGACGGCGTCCGTGTGCCCCGAGCTGCAGGCCGAGGTGCTGGAGTGCTACAGAGAGAACCCGCAGCAGACCCTGCGCTGCTCCGGCCTGGCCAGACGGTACATGACCTGCGTCCAGCAAACCAAGCAGGTACGCGAGGGCGACGCCCCGTCAGGTGGGTGGAGTGGGGGGGAGGGGGGAGGTGGGGCGAGTCTGCTGTATATAAGGCTTCTAAAAACGACATTTAAAAAAAACACTTTTCAAATTGGAACAGCGTGTTTTTTTAAACGAGACTCATTTGTTAAACAACTTTTCAAAGTGGTTAAATCTATTTTAAAGAGTATTTATTAAAGCCCAAAGAAATGTCAGGCGGCGCAACCACACATTTATAAAAATATATACATATATTTTCCTACTATTCATTATAACCGAAATCTTTTGGCAAGATGTCCCACTCCCGTTGTTTTGTTATTACCGGCATCACTCCTCGCTCGTTCCCTCGGAGTGACACACTAGGCCAGAGTACTTGGAGGAGCTCCTGTTCCCTTTTTAAGATCCTTTTTTTTTAAAATGAGTTGCCCTTTAAAAAAAGATAACAGGTAATTAATGAGACCCGGAATGAGCTCGGCAGTGACAAATAATCCTTTGAGTTAACGTCTGAGTTGTAATCTGCATGTTCGGCGACTTTGACACTTCAGATATGAAGCTGAATCAATGAGACGTGCTCGTGGAGCGGATTTACAAGTCGCCAGGCGTGCACTGTGTTTTTGAGACTTTCTGATGGGAAGATTACACCGTAATTAGTGTATTAAAATCAGTTTTTGGCATTCAGCTCTTTGGAAATGGATTCTGTTTTTCCGCTGATACTTTTTCGCAAATAGTTTTTTCAGACCCGACGCTTATCTCTACAAAGTGCTTATTTCACTTTAAAAAAAATACAACAATAATGACTGAATGCAATTTGCACATTATCATTGAGACAAAAAAATGCACTGATACCGCTAACAAAGTAGATAAAAGGCGCGGAGCAACGATTGTTGAATTTGGCAGTTTAAGAGGTCGATAACAGCGGCGAAGGCTCACAATAAAATACAATCAGTCGTTTTGAACTGGTTCAAAAAGATCCATTCTGCCAGTGGGATGGAGCTCTTTGAGGGGGGGGGGGGGGGGGGGGGGGGGAGTGTGTGTTCCTACGTGGGCCAGTCCTTTTTGTTCATGAGCACGTGTTGTGTAGAGTGTCAGAGTGAAGGCAAGCTGGCTTTCTCTTTGTGGAGGTTTAAAACAGATTCAATCAGGCATATATTAGAGAGAGATAATGAATGAAAAGGGATCTTCGGTCTGCACCCATCGCGTTGTCAAAACGGGGGAACTGCTTTTCACACCTGGAGTACGACCGGAAGAGTCGGCACCTTTTTTAAATTCCCCGTTGGTTGCGATCTCACTTTGAAGAGACAATCTGGATCCCAAACATTGTACATCGCCCACGTCTTCGCTGTCTAACCTTTTATTTCTTTTTGGGGACGGATTTTAAATCTCGCTCTTCAAGAGTGACTCTCCTTTTGAAGCTGGTTGGAGGTTCAGGGTGACCTTTCAGGGTGACCTTTCAGACTCCTGAAGAGGGCTCCATGTCAAGCTGCAACTTAAACAGACGTATAAATGTTTTAGGATTAAAGATGTAGATGCTGAAACGTAGAAGACCGCAAATGCAGGTGTCCAATTGAAATGTACATCAATATTCATCCTACATTAGATCAATATTCATCCTACATTAGATCAATATTCATCCTACATTACATCAATATTCATCCTACATTAGATCAATATTCATCCTACATTAGATCAATATTCATCCTACATTAGATCAATATTCATCCTACATTAGATCAATATTCATCCTACATTAGATCCAACCCGACACACGTGCGCCCTCTCCAACAACCCAACACACGTGCGCTCTCTCCAACAACCCAACACACGTGCGCTCTCTCCAACAACCCAACACACGTGCGCTCTCTCCAACCCGACACACGTGCGCTCTCTCCAACCCGACACACGTGCGCCCTCTCCAACAACCCAACACACGTGCGCTCTCTCCAACAACCCAACACACGTGCGCTCTCTCCAACCCGACACACGTGCGCTCTCTCCAACCCGACACACGTGCGCCCTCTCCAACAACCCAACACACGTGCGCTCTCTCCAACAACCCAACACACGTGCGCTCTCTCCAACCCGACACACGTGCGCTCTCTCCAACAACCCAACACACGTGCGCTCTCTCCAACCCGACACACGTGCGCTCTCTCCAACCCGACACACGTGCGCTCTCTCCAACCCGACACACGTGCGCCCTCTCCAACAACCCAACACACGTGCGCTCTCTCCAACCCGACACACGTGCGCCCTCTCCAACAACCCAACACACGTGCGCTCTCTCCAACCCAACACACGTGCGCTCTCTCCAACAACCCGACACACGTGCGCTCTCTCCAACAACCCGACACACGTGCGCTCTCTCCAACAACCCGACACACGTGCGCTCTCTCCAACCCGACACACGTGCGCTCTCTCCAACCCAACACACGTGCGCTCTCTCCAACAACCCGTCACACGTGCGCTCTCTCCAACCCAACACACGTGCGCTCTCTCCAACAACCCGACACACGTGCGCTCTCTCCAACCCGACACACGTGCGCTCTCTCCAACCCGACACACGTGCGCTCTCTCCAACCCGTCACACGTGCGCTCTCTCCAACCCGACACACGTGCGCTCTCTCCAACCCGACACACGTGCGCTCTCTCCAACCCGACACATGTGCGCTCTCTCCAACAACCCGACACACGTGCGCTCTCTCCAACCCGACACACGTGCGCTCTCTCCAACAACCCGACACACGTGCGCTCTCTCCAACCCAACACACGTGCGCTCTCTCCAACCCGACACACGTGCGCTCTCTCCAACCCGACACACGTGCGCTCTCTCCAACCCGACACACGTGCGCTCTCTCCAACCCGACACACGTGCGCTCTCTCCAACCCGACACATGTGCGCTCTCTCCAACAACCCGACACACGTGCGCTCTCTCCAACCCGACACACGTGCGCTCTCTCCAACAACCCGACACACGTGCGCTCTCTCCAACCCAACACACGTGCGCTCTCTCCAACCCGACACACGTGCGCTCTCTCCAACCCGACACACGTGCGCTCTCTCCAACAACCCGACACACGTGCGCTCTTAATCCATTCAGGTCCACAAACAGACGTGAAGACTCTCCCACTCACTATTCCCATTTGTGAATAAATGTTTAGCAGTTTAAATATTGACATCTGTTGGGCATTAATAACCTTTTTAAAGACATTTAAGTGACAATTGCAAGTGACAAAAAAAGTACATTGCGTGAGGGGAAAAGGGACGGATGCTGAAAACAATGGGAAGCCGATTCTAGTGACACTTATCAACACGGTCAGCAGCAGCGGCTCATTTAGGCAATTGAATTGTCGGAGAATGAGAATTTGTCTCAATATATAACTTTGTATGAATGTATGTAGAGCTGCCACTGGAGGCTCCCGATCATTTAGCCTGAATGAAAAGAACCCAGGACCCCTCTGGAGAGAGAGAGAGAGAGAGAGAGTTTGGCTGCAGGTGGGAAAGTGAGCAGGGAGCAATATGCAGATTCAGTAACGACGGAGCGCATTTCATTATGAAATGAGATATTCTACATCGACCCTGGAGGAAACATCAAGTTCAGGGTGAGGTAAAAATGGAGGTCGTACCTTCTCTGAATGAGGTGCCTGTGTGTTTGTCAAGCAGGTGATGACACCTGCCGTGAGCTCACCAAGTACTGAAGATCCCATTACAGATGAACTCTTGTTTTTTAACGTTGGATAACGCATTCAGGAACTAAACTAATGTCTTTGAAGCAGCAGCAAACATGTTTACAATATGTACAATACACTAAAATAAAATAGCAGGACATTTAAATAATGAAGGAAATGAAACAAATAAAAACCACTTAGCTTCTGCGCTGAAGGACGAGAATATGACACCAACGTGTTTTTGAGATGCACTCTGGCAAAGAGGGCGGTTTATTTAAACAAACAAGCAAAAGGAACAACAAATGGTGAGATAGAAAAGACATTCAAAGTAATTGGACGCTGTAATGTTTCAGCTTTATGCGACAATAACAGACGGAGAAGCTTCGAGCCGGCTGAAACCTCGCGACAGCTTAAAAGCTCTTTTGAGTGCTCTTGAGGACTTTTCTAAAGCAGATGCTTTCCTCCCTGTGATTAAAGGAAGAATACGGTCTTCGTCTCCCTAAACAATATTTGTTGTTATCTTTCTCCCTTTTTTCTCTTTCTGCACATGAACGCCCATCTAATACCATCCGTCTTCCACGTATAGTCTGGACTCACGCTGACTGGTATCACTTTCAAAGAGTGTATCCATATAGGCTCTAATGTGTGTGTGTGTGTGTGTGTGTGTGTGTCTGTACTGTATGTGTGTCTATGTGTTCCTCCTGTCAGCCTTGTTTGCTTGTCAATCAATCTGCCGGTGAAGCCGGTGTCTTGATCTGAGCATCTATCTCACTATTTCTTAGATCCACCCAACTCACTATCTGCAGCCGCACAGCCTTCCTTATATGTCACTCGACAGCTCTTTTATGTTTTATGATTCATGCACGCACACACATTTTCCACCCATTCTGCCCTCCATTTAAAACAGTTGCTTCAGGATATGGTCTCTGGCTGGGCCTTTGTCATGCATATGTCACCTTATGTGTGTGTGTGTGTGTGTGTGTGCTGGGCATGCAGGCTAAATGTCAGCTCACCACGGCCCTGCGTTTTTTTTTGTCCTCTTTGGTTTGATGTTATCTCAGATATTGTCAGTATATGGTCATTGTGATTGGAAGGTTTTTTTCATACCGTGTGTGTGTGTGTGTGCGTGTGAGTGTGAGTGCGCGTGTGAGTGCGCGTGCTTGCATGTGTGGAAGCCCACGAAAGAGGTTTTGAGTGCACCCTTTACCTCTCGGCTCTTCTCTGTTTCAACCTCCTCAGTGAAACAAAACACACCCTTCCTCAAAGTCACATTCAAGAGCAAACCACCACTTACTGTAAGTGTCAGCAACACTCACACACACACACACACACACACACACACACACTCACACACTCAGGCTGCAGCACCAACCATTTGCAGAATGCTAGTGCTGTGCCATTTAATACCATTAGCGGGGGCATTGTAGCAGCACTCGCCCATGGAGCCCACATGGTTGACCCTCTTGAGTCCGGCGGCCCTCTGAACGCGGCGTTCGTCTCCCCCGGTCGGTGAGCGGGTGCCGGCCTCCCGAGACGTCCGGTTAAGTGCCACTCTCGTTCTGCCTTGATTACCGAGAGCTTGAAGACAAACGGTACGCCTAACAGAGGCATGTGTACGTGGTCTTTTTAAAATGTATCTAGAGATCTGTTTATTCTCACTTGCAGGAACAGTTTGAAATGTGTAGAAAATATACTTGGAGGATCTTGAGGCCCGTGGCGGGGGGGGGGGGGGGGGGGCTGATAATATGCAAATAGAAATGGGATGGAATGGATCATAAGTTGGTGGTGAAGCATTACGCTGAAGTCACGCTTGGGTTCATAGAATCCGGCTTTATGTCGCTTTCTTTTCATATTTGTGGAACGCAGACGGAGCAAATCCTCTCTCTGGGGACTGAGCTGGCATTCTGCCCACTGGCAACGTTGGTAAACTATTCCCATTATAGATATCGGGAGCATTTACTCTGCACGGACACTTTACCGTCTGGAAATGGATCACATGACGGTGTGTGACATCAGCAAGGTGGACAAGCAAGTGAACAACGGTTACGTTGTTGCTTATATATGTTTATAGGCCGGAAGAGAAAACAACGCGGTAACTTTAATTAATAATTGTTATATGTTGAGTTGGGGTATGCAGCCACGATGGGCAACGGTAGACAGGAAGTGCACGACGCGTCAGAGGTGGCCCTCAATGAGTGCACGATCACGCCTTCGCATCATGAGTCCCTTTTGAGTGGGAGGACAAACGTGTGTGTGTGTGTGTGTGTGTGTGTGTGTGTGTGTGTGTGTGTGTGTGTGTGTGTGTGTGTGTGTGTGTGTGTGTGTGTGTGTGTGTGTGTGTGTGTGTGTGTGTGTGTGTGTGTGTGTGTGTGTGTGTGTGTGTGTGTGTGTGTGTGTGTGTGTGTGTGTGTGTGTGTGTGTGATCACCAGTTTATAGTGCATGGGTTTGCAGATGGATCCTGACGCGTTTAAGTGCTACTCTCTTAATGTCACGCGTGTGCGTGTCAGTTGACATTTTACACACCAGCCACTTGTAACCGTGAACTAACTCTTCTTGATCTTGAGCACCTCTCCCACAACACGGCGAGCCCTCCATCTTAAAACAATGGCGGTCCATTTCCTCGTCGTCCTGCGCGGCAACAAAACATCGAGAACGTCTCCACTCGTCCCGTTTCGGTTGTCCGGGAGGAGAAAGTGATGGAGAAGAAGAGGCGTGAAAAACACAGAGGGATGCGGGTTTCTTTGTAGCCGGGGATGAAAGAGGAATAGGAGGTGTCTGTCACTGGAGGAAGAATGATGAAAGAGAGGAAAAGTAGGGAGGCTTAAGGGAAGAGGGGTTAATAGAAAAGTGTAAAAGAGAGAGACAGTAGGAAAGAGGAGATGATGGAAGGAACGGAGAGGGGAGGACAGAAAGTGTGGAAGAAAGAGGAGAAGATGATCTGTCAATCACCACTGTGGGGTAGAAAGAGGGAAATATAAAGACTAAATATAGATGTTTATGTTTGGCTATCTGCAGCTGCAGGTGGGGAGTCCCACTGTGAGCCTTGGCCTGCTAACTCTGATCTGATAACAGAGCCACTCTATGCAGCAGTAATCTACACACACACACACACACACACACACACACACACACACACAGACCGCTCTTTATGTTGTAATATCCCTGTTATTAAAATCTGCATTATCGACTACCAGCACTAATACGATGCCTTTTCTCTCTCTCCATAAATAAACGTACTATTATTGAGATTACCTTGCTCGTAGTTTTTTTGCCAAAGACTTTATGTGTTCTGGTTTTATGTCTTATGAATGCCTGAATGAGGCATTCACATCCCTCGAGGAACCAATGAGAGCTTTTGGGCGGATCAATGGAAAAGGACACAACTTTTGGGGCTAATAATCTATTTTCAAGATTTACCCGACACTTGACAAAGGCTATCGCCTATTACTCATTTTTTTTATTGATTTAATTTAGCCACTATTTTTCAGATTAGTCGATTTAATCTAAGCTATTACTTTTCTTTTTAAAAAAAAACATTTAATTTACCATTTCGTCAAGTTCATTTTAAGTTTATTCAATTTGAATATGGATGTTGATGCGTTTTCAGCGCTAACGTCAATGATCAGACCAGCTGTGACGCCTTATATATGTATATATGTTTATGTACACAAACATAACCTCGTGTCTCACTGCCAGTAGGACAACACACGGTTCAATGGGTGAAATGGGAACCACCTGCAGAGACGTCATTGCCCATTTGGTAATTGTGGGCCATATATGTGCATTATCTTGATGTACGGATGGAGTCGACAAGCTCCTCCCCTCTGGTCACGGACACCCGAAGCTTGAGAACGGGCCTTTTGGGTCACGATGCCGTTTCTGAATGACTCGAGCAACACTTTCTATACGAGATACTTTAAAATGAATGTTTTCATTTTTTTAATGATTTGCATCTTTTAAAATGCAGAAAGAATGGCTTGTTTTTCTTTTAATTCAGTTAGATGCCATTTTGTATTATAATGTTGTTATTCATGTTTCTCCCTTTTTGGACTGAGTCTCATTGTTAAGCTGACATTTTCTTTTCTCTTTCCAATGCACAATATTTCCTAATGGAAAAAAAAAAATATATATATATATATATATATTTAAAAAAAAAAGATGAACCGAGTAGATTTTGATGGTTCAGGCTTCATAAAACACATTTTCTGCTATAACTCAAGAATGTGTTTTGCTAATTATAACAATTTCACACGCATGCTGAAGTGATGACATTTTGGACAGGCATGGGTGTAAACTGCAACCGGTTGTGTGAACTGGTTTCTTCTCTTTCTTCTTTTAATTCCATTATCGAGCTCTGGCAGCACATTTGAAGAGAAGACGTATGCCTGCGTTGTGATATATAAGACACACATACATATTGCCCTCATAAACATACTCGCACATGCCAGTTCACATATTTCTGTCTCCCTCTTTCCATCCCACCTCTCCTTCACATCCATCATCTCCATGGCGAGCGCACATAAAGATTAGCCCCGCCCCCCTCCTTCCGCTCCCTCTCTTAAATCTATACGGCGCTCCGTCAGCGTGCAGCTAAACTTCTCATCCGCGCTGCTCCGACCCACCGAGCTCTGAGACGGGATCGATTCATAAACTGCGACTCGTTATCATCTCCACCGTCATATTGTTAGATATGCGATCTGCTCATTTGGTCTTGTTATGTGTACAGATGGCCTTTGTTCTTTTTGAGTGTTAAGAGGAATTATATTGTTTGATATCCGTACGTCGTAGTGCAAACTAGTCAATGAGAAGGTATGATGCGTTTATCCGGCGAGCACTATTACTGTGGCTGTGACGTTGTTTTGATAGGTATTAAAAAATGTGCATGAATCTATTTAGGATCAATCTAACAGCACCACAAATGTAAAGTAAACCGGATTGCTCCATCAGATAAAATACAATAAAATGTTCAATCACTTTGTTAGAACAATGTAAATAAAGTTATATCTATGCAAAAAAAAATAATAATAATATTTGGCAAAAGAATTGCTTATTGTGGCTGCAATTAACCCGGTTTTGTTAACAGATAATATTATGAACCCAGACACTCAACACGTACCAAGCAGAAATAGTGGTTATTTCTTCTATGACGGATAACTTATTGATAACTTATTCTATTGCGATAATTCGCTCCTCCTCTCCGGCGCAAATAACCACAAATAGTCCGGCGAGTAAAGCGACGCAGATTTTAGTTTTATGTCCGTGTGCTTTGTACAAAAAAGTTCTTGGAATTAAAGAAATCAGCATGTCCCCCGCTAGAGGGGCGCGCCCCACAGTGAGAGAAATACTGGTTCAACCCAACGCCCTTAGATAATCTATTATCTGTTATCTATTATCATTATTGTCCAGGATCTCAAGTTGCTAATCGGAGCGTAAACAATGAGCTGGGAGCGGAAAAGGAAGTCTGGGCCCGGATATCCGCTTTGAGGCTGTGAGGCTTTGAGGCTGTGAGGCTTCGAAGCTTTGAGGCTTCGAGGCTGTGAGGCTTTGAGGCTGTGAGGCTTCGAGGCTGTGAGGCTTCGAGGCTTTGATGCTTCGAGGCTGTGAGGCTTCGAGGCTGTGAGGCTTCGAGGCTTTGAGGCTTTGAGGCTTTGAGGCTTCGAGGCTGTGAGGCTTCGAGGCTGTGAGGCTTTGAGGCTGTGAGGCTTCCAGGTTGTGAGGCTTCGAGGCTGTGAGGCTTTGAGGCTGTGAGGCTTTGAGGCTTCCAGGTTTTGAGGCTTCGAGGCTGTGAGGCTTCGAGGCTGTGAGGCTTCGAGGCTGTGATTCTTTACCGTCATCATCTCGATACCCGATGGGGTCCAAGGTCGGCGCTCCGAACTCCACAACCAGCTGACCCACAGACCGAGTGAACCGCCTGTTATATGATGGATCTGTGCATGTGACCAAGTAGCTGACTGATTAAGAGGCTTCCCGACTGATTGACCGACTGGCCGTGTAATCAGTGAAAGTCGTGTCTTTATTAAGCAGCCACGGCCGTCCTGTGAGCGTCTGATTGACACCTCTGCCCGGCAACTGTCTCCCAGAGAGAGGCAGAGAACTGAGTGCTGTTAGCGCTCGGAGACCGTTATTGATTTTCTGCTCGTCTATTATTTTTGTTTTTCGCATAGAAACGGCAAGAGAGTGTGTGCGCGTGTGTGCGTGTGTGTGTGCGCGTGTGTGTGTGTGTGCGTGGCGTCTCCTTACATTTGATGCAGATGTGTTTACACGTGTCACTGCCGTCAATGTGAACACGCCCAACGTGTTGCTGCAGCGCAACGTTGACGCCAACAAGCGCAGAGGCCTACCTCCGCCTCACGCTGCTCTCTAATTGGATGGAAGCTGGCAGGTGGGCGAAGACATGTGTTTGTGTGTCTATACGCTGTGCACCCCTGTTTGTGTGTGTGTGTGTGTGTGTGTGTGTGTGTGCACTAAATCTAACCTCGGCGGGCCCTCTTCCTTCTAAGCAAGCCGGTGATAAAGAAGTGAAATAGTTTTTTTCACCAACTTCGTGCAGGAATTGGTTGGTAAGCGTGAATGAAGAACTCATTCCCTCTGATGGCAACACAACAGATGAGAGAAGGTTAACGTTGGGACGTGGCGATGTGAGAATATCTTTCTTTAGATGTTTGTGTAGTTTGTCCCAGATGTTTTGTCGTCTCACTCTTCGGGGATTGTATTGTCTGTTTCTTCTGAAACGGGTTATGTCAGATTGCTGTTAGAAAACAGAAAGCAAAACACTTCTTAATAACGGGTCAAGCTGCTTTTTTTGGTGTTTTTTTCTTTATTCAAGAGCGTGTCCTTTCAGTTTTAGAGCATGATTGATTTTTTTTTTGCCTTCACCTTGAAGCTCAAACAGCCGCTGCGTACGCTTTTGATTTCCTCTGCTTTGCCCTCGCTCACTCAGGTTTGTCGTTGCCTGCTCAGATTTCATATTTCAGCCGTTCTCTTCACGCTCGGCTACTTTTTTCTTTTTTCTTTTTGCAGTGACCCCCCGTTCAATAGAATGGCAGGTGTCGTGTTGACCAATGAAATGATCCCTGCCTCGCTGCTTCGTTATGCTCGTAGATATAATTGACGACTACGGCCCCCATAGTCCCGACGCCATCGCGGGAGCTTCTCCTTTCAGCCGAAGACCCGGCGAGGTCCCAGCACGGATCCCCCTGAGGGAGGGGCACTTCTAGGTTCTGTCATTTAAGCCTTGGAGGGCAGAAGTGGGTGAATCGGGTTCAAAGGGAGGGTCCTTCCATTGGTCAGACAGAGTATGAGGAGCTGGAGGAGAGGAAATCTATGCAAGCAACAATATATATCCCCAATATCAATATGGCAAGCGGGGGCTGTTTGTATTTGAGTGCGACAACAGGGGTTTGTGAGGGAAAGCATTACGAAAAAAACTGAACGTGAAATCAATAAGTTGTGCTCTCAAATTGAAAAATCTGCGCTTTTGAATGAAAGGGAAAAGCTCCGTACTAAATCAACTTCTCCACAAGAGATATTTTTGGACTTTCAGTCTACAACATCCAGCTGCTGGAAACCGGGTGACAATAAAATGGAGGTGTCTCTCGGTCTGACGGCTCCACAAACCGCTCTGGAACGAGCACCTTTCATCCCAAGCTGAACATGACACCTTGAGGAAGGTGGCATTTATTAGAAGACCGTTGGATTCAACTGCATTGGCTTTCATTGGGTGTACCTAATAAACAGGCAACTGAGTGTACGTCTTAAATTCGGCACAGACCTTGAGCTTGAATATTTGGCTGCCCTCTCTGCCCACGTTGCCGTGCATGGAAAGCTTCTCCTGTCTTTAAATTATCCAAGAGTGGATGGCGGCGGTCCAAATTTGGACCTGAGCCACCAAATTGCACCGTGCGTACTGTTGGAGGTGCCGGGGGGTGAGTTTGAACTCCTTCATACACTACGCATGAGGCCTAAAGTCCCATCACACTGTTGTACATGAGTGTGGCAGTACCGACACACACTGCACATGCATACACCTGCACACGTGTTAATGCGTGCAGAAGCTACGGCGAACACAGTATGCAGATTCACACCGACAGATATTAATCCCCGTGTCACACGCGCCGCTCATCTCCAATTCAAAGGCGCAGGCTGCGATGCACTCGGCTGCCAGCCGGGCACCGAGGTAGTTAGCATGCCAACTAGCCCGCCCGGCGACCTCAAGCTAATGCTGCGCTCACCCCGGGTCGCCCTGCGTCTTTTCTCTGTGACTTTGTGTGTAGTTGTAAACTGCAGGAGGCTTTCTGTCAGTCAGTGTTTGGTACAATACGTATAGAACAATACTAACAATACGTATAGAACAATACGTATAGAACAATACGTATAGAACAATACGTCGGCACACGTAGACAATTTTAAATGCATGTCCACCCCTCCGTGTTCTTCCAGCAACAGATCACGTGACTCATTGACAAACAGACCATGATCAAGAGGAAAGGTAAAGAAAAACATTGTATTTCCATAATGTTGTCAGATTTATGATGATACTCTGAGACAGTCAGTGGATAAAACAAATGAGTGGATGTACAATGACAGTCTGCTTAGCATCTGCTCAATACTGGACCAATTAAAGAAACTCTTCACTGAGACACATAAACATTGTAAATACATGTCTATAAACACAAACTGACCAGAGGTGGATCACAGTGGACATCTTGAAACCAGATTCATTATTTGTAGCCCAGTTAAGACACTCGTCTCATTTAAGTAGCTTTATATGGCTCTATAGCATTACCTATTACCACTGCATCAGATGCAGGTGCACACGCACACACACACACACACACACACACACACATGCCACCTCCTTCTGCTCTAAATGTGGCCTGATAAATACATAAATAAACCTTTTAAGGACTCTTTTCCTTCAGCCTGTGCAGATCCAGCCTCTTTCTCTCCTCCCCGAGCCGTCACGTCGGTGCTAAGCGTGGGCGCTATGGCAACAGCACAGAGCCGCGATAAGCAAGCAAAAAGGCACTTACAAGCTTTTGGATTTTAAGATGGAATAAAGAACTCCAGTCTGTTGCAATTATTGCTGTTGCACCGCAATTACACAAAGAAACACTGGCCCAGATATCTCTCTGCTGTCGGCTTAGTGAACTAATAAACAACTTCAGCCACTGGGAGCCACTGGAGGAGAACCAGCATGAACTTCCAGCATCGGGCTTTGGTTCCTGCGAACACAGGAAACGGGAAAGGGCCCCAAAATTCAAGCTGTGGCGTCGGTCTTTTTCTTTTCACCACAAAATCAAAGTTTCTTCAAAGCCTATTTCCATAAATCGCCACGTGGTCGTCAGAATAATGCACCGACCTCGTTGTTTCATATCGGATCTGTGGTTGAAATAAAAGAAATGGAGGTGATACTGTGTTTTAAAGGGTTGAATTTCCCATGATGCATCCTGACTTTTTGTGTGCGTTTGCCCTTGGATCCCAGAAATGTAAATTTGTAATTTGATGGTTTCTGTTTTCTTGTCCCCCCCCCCCCCCCCCCCCCCCCCCCCTGTTTTTATTTTGGGTTATTTTAGAGCACACTGACGAATCACGGCTGAGAATCCCAAAGAAAAGCCTGAAGAGTAGAAGTCCAGAAGGAGAGCGCGCCCCTCTGTCCTCCTCCGATCCACCCGTCCATTCATTTATTCTCCCTCCTCGTCCTTCTTGCTTCTCGAGTGTGTGATCTTGACTTGTTGCTCCTCGCCGTCTGATGTGTTGATTCATCGCCGTGTGGCGGCGGCACGCTGAAATAAACCCCAGAGGTCCGGTGGCGGTGAGACTTGTGTGTGTGTGTGTGTGTGTGTGTGTGTGTGTGCGCCGCCTCTTGTCACGACGCGCTAATAATGCATCCGCTGCTGAGGACGGGTGACGGCGGGCCGAGAGAGAGAAGGGGAAGGAGAGGGATGAATGAAGTGGAGGACACATGAATAGTGAAGTGTTTATGAATTAAAAAATGTGCACCTGCATGTGTGTAGCTGTCCTGTTTTTTTTTTTCACGCGTTCTCCCGCTGCAGCGAACACGTGTACGTGCGTGTCGTCATGCAACGGTGCTCGTGCACACGCACACGCACACGCGAGCACCGCGCTGGACAGGCCGCATGGTGTCCCCGCTCGCTGTGTTTCCATGGCGACCGCAGGGGTTGGTGCTCGCAGCAAGGTGTGGAGGAACCTTCCAGATAACCCTGAAGGTCAGCTGACAGAGCGTCAACTCAGTGTGTGTGTGTGTGTGTGTGTGTGTGTGAGACTCAGTTAAGATGCATTTCCACTTCTATATGGACATGGTTGGCCACCCTCATAATGACAGAGGCTTGTTATAGCACACATAAATACACACACACACACACACACAGAATGCTAATGGACCTGCAATACGTCCTCACAGTGCTTCCTGGATAAAAACACACATTCACACAAGTGGGTGTGAGTGTGGTCGAGAGTATCGGTTGACGAGGGCAGCGAGGAGCGAAGTATTGATCACAGCTTGGCTCTCGATTGGCATCGATCACGACGTCGACCGATCCAGACAATATATGCTCCGTTATAGAAATCTAGTAAAGTGAAATACTGAGGCCGATAAAAGGGATTTAGGAGTGTGTGTGTTTGTGTGTGTGTGTGTCTATCCCCCCCCCCCCCCTCGGGGATTAGGCAGCTCTAACCCAACAGACATGATGCACATATAATAAAGCCAGCACCATATTAGAGGTTTCAGTCAGTGACTCTCATATCCCTCCTTTCTCCCTGACATTTCTTTACAAATACCAGCCTCTATTCACTCTGTTATTGCCTTCTCCCATTCAGCAATGCTCTGATTAAACAAGCTCCTGAAAAGCCAGGCACCGCTATCTGCCATTTGGCTTTTATTAGAAACCCACCCCCCCTTTAATTAAAGTGGCTGAATTACAGAAATATCGTGGATATTTCACCAATACGCGGGATAAGGAAGCACAATGGGTGAAAAAAAAACAACGCAAGCCCTTATGAGATGCTCTGAATGTTGTTTCTGTGGTGAAATGAGATAAAAACAATCTTGATGGTGTTTTCGGGATGTTTGTTGGATCATGAACGAGAAGCTGAAACTCTCGGTGCCTGTGATTGTGTTGCATTTAATTTTTGAGTACCCTTTAAGACCTCCTCCGACTCTTAACTCTCAACCTCGCTCACCTTTTTCTTGTTCACGCCTTATTACCACCACCAAGCGTACACATGGATTGGGCGTTGAGGTTGCCGTGGTAACCCGGCCCCGGCTTTGATTGGCGGAGAAGATGGCTGCTTCGCGCCTCACAATGCGCCACTGTTTATTCCTCGTCCTGGACAATTACTGGTTCCCAGTCGACGGTGTCGTGGTGGTGCTGGTGGGCTCACTGGAACGCTCACTCTGCATTCAACATACGCAACATTTTCTTGCTCTCTTTTTTTCTTCTCCTCCACCCTCTTAAGCACACGGTGTTTATCTGGGAAACAAAGGAGTCTTTGAGTTTGACTTAAACCTCTGAGACGTCCTGGAGCTTGAGCTGCCTGACAGTCGGCCACGCAGCCGTGTGTGTGTGTGTGTGTGTGTGTGTGTGTGTGTTAGCAGCCGGCTGAAGACGTGTCAGCCGTTGACAAACTGCTGCCCTTTGTAAAGACTAAATGGGGATCAATTCAAGTAAAGTTAGACACTTGTAGAATGCACTCGCTGTCAGATGATGCTCACACACACACACACACACACACACACACTCCCTCACGCGTGCCTTTTGGAGTGCACCTCCTGCTGCAGTCTTTTCTTTAGCCTACACCTTCCTCCCCTCTCCTTTCCTTCCCTCTTCTCGACGGCGAGAAGGAGACGGCGAGGAGGAGATGGTGAGAAGGAGACAGTGAGGCAGTGAGGAGGAGACAGTGAGAAGGAGACAGTGAGAAGGCGACAGTGAGAAGGAGACAGTGAGGAGGCGACAGTGAGAAGGAGACAGTGAGGAGGAGACAGTGAGGAGGAGACAGTGAGAAGGAGACAGTGAGGCAGTGAGAAGGTGACACTGAGAAGGAGACAGTGAGGAGGAGACAGTGAGGAGGAGACAGTGAGGAGGAGACAGTGAGGCAGTGAGAAGGTGACACTGAGAAGGAGACAGTGAGGAGGAGACAGTGAGGAGGAGACAGTGAGAAGGAGACAGTGAGGCAGTGAGGAGGAGACAGTGAGGAGGAGACAGTGAGAAGGAGACAGTGAGCCTAATTGGAGTGCGCGGCTCCATCGACGACAGTCACCGTTCTGTTTCTGCACATGCGGCTAATTGAATAGTCTTTTATTAAACTGTGTTAATGGGAGCTGGAACTGGCTGTTGGTGAATTGAATTAGACCCCCACCACCACCATCACCACCACCACCATCACCACCATCACCACCACCATCACCACCACCACCACCATCACCACCACCACCACCACCATCACCACCACCACCATCACCACCATCACCACCACCATCACCACCACCACCATCACCACCATCACCACCACCATCACCACCACCACCACCAAGCGTACACATCGACACACGCAGCGAAGTGAAGCCATCAGATGGAACCTCAGCGAGGAGGAGGAGGAGGAGGAGGAGGAGGAAGAGGAGGAGAGGTGAGTGGTGTTGGTGCATTCATTGGGATGTATGCAGTTTAGAAGATCCGTTTTCCAATGTGTTCAAAGTTTATGGGCCAGTTTGGATGAATGCGGCCAGATCACCCAAAATCCACAGGTGTACATTTCAGGGTTCGTACGGTCATGGAAAACCTGGAAAAAGTCAGGGAATTTTAAAATAGTTATTTCCAGGCCTGGAAAGGTCCTTAAAAAAAATGTAAATCCCAAAAGTGTTGCAAAAGTCATGGAAATGTGTTATATTCACATGGTCATTTAAGCAGTTTATATTAAAAGAATAAACATTTATATAAATATTTATTCTTTTAATCAAACATTTCATTTGTGTCGTTTGAGGTAAACTCATGTATACACGGAGATTTCACAAAATGTTTGGTCATGGAAATTTGGTTTGAAGTCATGGAAATCCATTGGTCAACGTCAACATGTGTATGAACCCATTTGTTACTTGAAAGATATATGGAAATACTGGTGATATTCATCTAAAAACTCGCCACATTGCTTTAATAAATAATCGTTTAAATCCTTCGTTACCTTCATCACATCAAACTCCTGAGAAGACGTCAACCAGCCCGACATCGATAAAGAGACGCGGCGAGGAGCAGCGGCCGTGTTGTAATTACTGGAGTTCAGCTTGAAATGGTTTCACGACTCAAAGTGCAACTCACGGACTAAATAACCACAAAGACACAAAGACACAAAGACACAAAGACACTGGTATCTCAAAGGATGGACACATCCAACCAGAATCAGCATGGTCAGATACCACAGTAGGAAATTATGTTGTTTTTTGTATTATTATTTGGGTGACCGAACCCTCTAAGTTGTTTATATATAGATAGATAGATAGATAGATAGATAGATAGATAGATAGATAGATAGATAGATAGATAGATAGATAGATAGATAGATAGATACTTTATTCATCCTCAGGGGGAAATTTGTTTGTACATATTCATTTCAATAAAATTAAATAAAGAAAATGGAAAAAATGCAAAGTATATAAGTGTGTATAATCCGGAATAATTGTAAGTCTTAAAATGTTTGTGTGTAGGTTTCCTTTGATTATTATTATGCATTTAGTGAAATGACTCCCCATCGTTGAGAACCTGCTCCACTGGTGGTACCGTCTCCCTTTGACCCCCCAGGGAGACCCACTTCCTGTTCAGCATCCACAGACAGAGTGACAGAATACAAAGGGTGGTGTTGCTTTAGAGGGGGAGTAGAGATAACCAGAGCCCCCCCCCAGCAGGGGACTTGACCCCACCCTGTCATGGCCGACACTGGAGAAGGAGAGCAGCCTCAGAGGAGAGGCAACACAAGGAAAAGCACAAGGCAGAACTGAAACCAATACCAAGACAGAGAGTAAGGAAAGGAAACGAGGTCAAGGTTATTAAGAACGAAGGATACCATGTGGGTGCGGGAGGGGAGGGGGGGGGGGGGGGGGGGGGGGGGGGTGAAGGAGGCTTGTGAAGAAGATGGCTGCCTCCCTTCTGCTTCATTATATCACACTGGTGGATAAAAAGGATCCGACATCCTCTAAAGTCATTACAGCCCAGCGAGGCTCCTTAACCCCGCTCAGCACATGGCTGGATGTGTGTGTGTGTGTGTGTGTGTGTGTGTGTGTGTATGTGTGTGTGTGTGTGTGTATGTGTGTGCGCTCACACATTCACCAAACTAAAGTGGCACATCACTTAATCCTTCCCCAGTAACGAGGATAAGCCACCAGTCTTATCTTTCCTTCTCCCCATCGTTCTTTCCTAAGAAAACTATTGTCCGTTATCCCGACATTCCCCCAACACACACACACACACACACACCCCTCCCTCTTTCATTGGTATTATTATTATTATTACCCTCCTCAGCCCCGGTCTTTAACGACTCATTATTCTGCGTTTAGGGACTGGAACCATCTCCCGGGCTCCCGTGCATGCTGCATGGCGTTGCTTCTTCATCGTCACTTTCCAGGAGAAGAAGCATCGACGACCCCGGCGAGGCGTGGCGTGTCGATGTTCGGCCGGGGCGTGCCGCCACGCCGACCCTCGGGAACGGAGGGTGAGGGGTCTCTGGGGTTAGGTCGACGTGGAGGTGTGGTTCGTCAGGTGGAAGGCCATCAGAGAAAAGAACATCATTCAATAGCTTTTAGAGCAATTCTGACAAACTTGCTGATTTCATTGAATTGTTCACCAACTGTCCAAAATAACCTTGATGACGTTCAAATACTGAGATTTAGTCTGAAGGATGAGAGCGTTGCATTTCCTCTCAAACAAAACATTCTTCAATGTCCATTGTCTTTATGACATTATCACCTGAATGAGGACCAATGTATGAGGGTGAGAGGGCACGTAGAGGACTCGACTGTTGTTGTACCTTTTTGTTATTAACATCTAGTTGTTGTCGCTCTATCCCGTGCATGGCCTCCTTTTATTAATTCAGTGTTTATTTGTAACATTAGGATACGGCGCCATGCCCTCTGACCCTTAATCTGCAAGTATAAAAAGAAGCAATGCCGTATTCAAGTGAACACTCACAGTTGGAGGGCTCATCATGGAAGATGACTGACTGCGTATGGCACATGTTTGTAGGATGGACTCGTGTTTATAGAGATGCTTTCCTCTGCTGTCGTGGTCCGGCTCACAATGTGGTGAATAGTGCAAACAGAGATAAAAAAAAGAAGCTCTCTCCTATGAATAAAAAGTGGCGAAAAGCAACCGGACAGGCAATTTGTTTCCGAGCGTGCCGTCAACCTCAGGACCGGTCACGCAGTCACTCCGACCCAACGGCACATTTAATTATTTAACACACACTCCTCACACTCACACACAGACATGTCGTGTCAATAAGGACAACGGGTGCCGTTTGTGTACCGATCCTATCTTTCACCCCCGGATTGACAGGCCGCTATCGGGGGCGCCTCCCACCACGTGAGTGGAGCGGCCCTCCACGCACACCGAGCCCCTTCTGTCAATACATGTATTTATATAGCACCTTTAAAAACAGGGTTTACAAAGTGCAGAAGCAAGGTAAAAACATCAATACAAGTAAACATTTCAGAAAATACATGAGGCAAAGGAGACAATGCCATATAGGCAATGAACACAATAGAGAAATAGAAAATTACAAATACAAAATAAAGCAGAACAGACAAACTAAAATAGGGGAACCAAAGAACTGCATAAAAGGACGACATCTTGGAGGTAATAAAAGGTGTACCAGTCCGGTTTTGGAGGGTGGAGTCAGCAGGAAGAGTAGAGGTGCTGGGGGAACTGTAACAGTTCCTCATTTCGTTGCCACCATCTCGCTCTTGGAGACTGTTGTTGTGATGACGAGCTGCAGCGATGCGCTCGGCCGACCAGAGGGAGGGGATGGAAAGCGTTGGAGCGATCAGGCCAGGAGCAAACAAACCCTCCGCGGGAGGCTCTGTGGATGCAACGGGGCCGACGAAGGAGTCCGAGCGCCCCGATGGCCGAGACGAACGGAGGAGCAGAGAAGGCGTTGAGCCCGAGGAGCTGCGAGGTGGAACACTGCAGAACCATGCCAGCCGGGGAGGATGCAGTCGCCAACCACAGACCGGACCACCGGAGCACCAGGACCGCTGAGAGGCGACCAGCAAGAGACCGTCGGCCAGCCAGCAAGAGACTGTCGGCTAGCCAGGCAACGCCAGTTGTCCAGGATTGTCCAGGCGGCAGCGGTGGAGAGCATCCAGCAGGGAGTCGGCTGGCTCGTTGGCAGCAACCGGCCAGCAAGAGACTGTCGGCTAGCCAACGCCAGCTGACCAGATCGCAGTGGTGGAGAGCAGGAGCCAACGGCAATCACAAAATAAAAAATAATCCAAGATTTGCAGAATAATTAAGTCAGAAGAATGGCTACACTGTTAAATAAAATTTAAAATAATTTAAATTAATGTTAAATTGTAAAAAAGGTAGAAAAAAAATAAATAAAAACAGTCCTAGACGGAGCAGCGTTAAGTTTCGCCAGCGTCCCCGTTGCCATCATGGCGGGGTCCTCCACGCACACCGAGCCCCTTCTGTCAAGGCGGGGCCCTCCACGCACACCGAGCCCCTTCTGTCATGGCGGGGCCCTCCACGCACACCGAGCCCCTTCTGTCATGGCGGGGCCCTCCACGCACACCGAGCCCCTTCTGTCATGGCGGGGTCCTCCACGCACACCGAGCCCCTTCTGTCATGGCGGGGCCCTCCACGCACACCGAGCCCCTTCTGTCATGGCGGGGCCCTCCACGCACACCGAGCCCCTTCTGTCATGGCGGGGTCCTCCACGCACACCGAGCCCCTTCTGTCAAGGCGGGGCCCTCCACACACACCGAGCCCCTTCTGTCATGGCGGGGCCCTCCACGCACACCGAGCCCCTTCTGTCATGGCGGGGCCCTCCACGCACACCGAGCCCCTTCTGTCATGGCGGGGCCCTCCACGCACACCGAGCCCCTTCTGTCATGGCGGGGCCCTCCACACACACCGAGCCCCTTCTGTCAATGTGGGGCCCTCCACGCACACACCGAGCCCCTTCTGTCATGGCGGGGCCCTCCACGCACACCGAGCCCCTTCTGTCAATGTGGGGCCCTCCACGCACACACCGAGCCCCTTCTGTCATGGCGACCCTCCCGTAGACTTCCTGTGTCAACAGCAGCTTTGATTGACGGGGACTCACCTTTTGTGTCGCTCGGACGGAAGCAGAGTGACACGGTGGATTTCTACTGGAGGCACCAGTGAAACGATGTGGTTTTAATTTAATTGATTTTAATACGTGTTTCTACCGCTCCCTTGTTTGTGATTAATAACGCGTCAAGTGCGCTGGCTCTCATCTTGTAAACATAAATGAAACGCACACACTTTTCCTCCCCACTGACGGTGTGATTTCACCTTAAACCTCCAATCAGCTGCCATCACTTGAGCATCCATCACTCTGCAGAAAGGCTTTCTACCCCCCACCCCAACACACACACACACACACATGATGCACATCACACGCACACACTCACACACACATGATGCACATCACACTGGGATCAATGGGACTCTGATGATAAGCACCATCAAACCTGGCTATTTATGACATATTTAGCTGCTTTTAGTGCACATCTTTGTGTGTCCTCTGAAGGCAGGAAGTGTGTGTGTGTGTGTGTGTTCCAGCAGATAAGTGACAGGGTTGAGGACCTCTGAATGATGCCCTCAGCCTCTTGCCAGGTGAGACGCCGGCCGGTGCCAACAGGGCCACCGCGTGCCAGTCAGCAGTGGCCTGCAGGTCATGTGTGCTGAGAAGCCGCAGTGTGGACTTGGTAATGCTTTAATGATCTACGTGTGGGGGTGTAGCAGCGTGTTCGGCTTGTGGGACGTCGTGGTGGAAGTTTAAACGCGTGTTTGAGAAGAGGGGACGGATGTCCGCTGCGTTCTGCCCATAGATGGCAGCATTACACTCAGAGTCCCCCTCCCCAGTGTTTCATTGCAGCACAACAAAGATCTTCTCTGTGGCACCGTTGATCCCTGAAGGGAAATATTCGCTTTTCACATCACGCAGAGGTCAACACAGGTTGTCGTGTCCTGGAACTGCTCCAGTCTCCGTTTCCTGCTCGAGGACACAAACACAGGCCGGGTTCCCCGCTGCCGTTCGGCTGCTTTGCTGAACGAGGTCAGATTCAGACTGATTTTTAAATGCGTGCACGGTCACTTTATTATGTGGTATTTTATAGTTACATGTTCTAGATCTGTGAAAGATCTACAATGTTCTCTCTGCATGTTGTCCCCAAAACCAAACGTCACATTCACCAACATATAAATACAGCAATCAACTGTGAGCGGTGTGAAGTATGGAAGGAGTAGATAAAGTACTACTAAGAGGAGAAAGAAACATGGAAAGGCCCATAGCTCATCTCTTACCAGGATTTAAGGACATTCGGGTCTTAGCCAGGACCCCTGTTGGGGGGTCTGATGGATCCTCCCCTGGAAAGCCTACTTAATGACAGTACTTGAAATATACTTAGTTACATTCCAACTTAGTTAGCTTAAATGTAATACATTAATACATTTAATAACCGTTTCTCCAACTCTAGCCAATAAAGTTGAGAAGTATTCTGTTTTTACTCAATACTGCATTAAATGGCACGAAAATAATGTATAGAAAAATTTAAAATCCCAATTTAATTTAATGTGTATGTTTATTATAAGCTTATTTTATGCACGCTTGCATCTTATTTCAAACAAATTCCCATTTTGAATCAATACATTTTCAAAATGGCGCCCGTGGACGGTAACTTGTTGTTGTGTTCGGCCTTCGTAAACCGGGTCACCTGACCTGCTGTACAGGTGCGTTCCGTTTACCATCCCGACCCGTGAAATTGATTCTCTCTCTCGTGAGCGCTTCCACGGCGTGAAACAGGTCGCTCTCCCTCTTTCTTTTCCCTCTCTCCATCCAGGAACCCGCTAACGTCTGTGTTGTGTGCGATTTACTCATTTCACGGTTCATTTGTCGCCTCACAAGCTCCGTTAATAAACACGACCCTTTGTTGCCGGTGTTCTCTGTGTGTGTGTGTCGGCTCGTGTGGGATTAGGCGAGGCGTCACGCTCATCAGCATCCGGCTGTCGTGTCGATGCTGCAGACCAAACTTCACCAGCTCATCACCGACACATCTCATTGTTTTCATTGTATGACAATGGCATTTTTTTTTAATGACTTGAACTTTTGGCACAATCTGTTCTGATTATGAATCTGTGGGGTAAAGAAAAAGTATGACATGCGACAGAGGACGGTGCACGCTCTCTGGTGTTTTATGTATTTCACAATAATCTTCTTTCTCGTGGCGAGCTTTTCAGGAAGATGTACAACAGTGTGACCACAATAACCGGGATGATTCTCAAGAGTAGTGAAACATGTTTTTTTAAAATTAGTTTCATAAAGAAAAACGGACACATTCATGATGACGAAGAGGATATCGCAGTCGTTCATATTTATTTCCCCTTTATGCCACACTATTAAAAAGCAGTTTCCTTGGAGCCCAATATTGAATATTGTATTCATGTTTTTCCCTCTCAGACAGCATGAAGGAGTGTTTATATGTCGCGTTATTAAAAGGGAGAGAGCGGAGACAGTGACTAATCTATTTCCTTTCAAACACAGCAGCCAGTAATCACTGCTCCATGGAGCTGCTCACTCATCCATCCATAATGTTATCAAGACACATTATCTGTCTGTGTGTTTATGTGCATGTGTTTACGAGCGCGCGCGCGTGTGTGTGTGTGTGTGTGTGTGTGTGTGATTTTTTGAAAGTAGGTGTTGAAAATGCTCGTGTTGGCATTTTCGGGGCAAAGAGCACATTTGTGTTTCTGAGAAGTTCTTTAATGTCCGATGCAACACGTCGCCCGGCGGCCCGCGGCTCCGGCCCACGTTGTCAACCAGACGCGCTCTAATGTGTGAACACCGGCCCTGAGAGGCAGATGAAGAACAAACACACACGTCCCCCAGCTGTGTGTGTGTGTGTGTGTGTGTACAAGGCCTGGCTCACTATGCAGCAAGAGTGTCTCCACACAGGGAGGTGGCCTGATGTTGTAACCCAGGTGGATCATCTGGGTGCTAATGCTCGTGAGGTGCTGGCGTTCACGTAGCCGGGACCTAGAATGTCTACATTCATGCTGTTAACAACAACAACAACAACAACGTGTTGGCCAAATGTAAAAGATAGCATTCCACCAGGAACCACCACGTTGCATTATTTTCCGATTCATTCCCCTGTACCTGTTCTCCGTAATCTGCTCTATGTTGCTAGTGTGTTCATGAAGATGGTGGGGCGGTGATCCTCGTGACCTCGACCTCCACGTGACCTCGCTCTGTTTTACTGCCCCGTCAGCCTGCTGGCGCCTACACCTGTCGTCCCCCGTTAGATGGCATCTCAAACGACGCCACAGGCTGTGTTCTCCTTTCGACCTCTCTCTATACATGATGTACGGCACGGTGAACGTCTCCTGTGTGCGACGAGCAGCCGCACTGCAGAGCATCCACTGTGCATCGGCTGTAAACCCAGAGATTCATACGAAGATATGGATATCAAAACTTCTCCTCCAAACACATTACATACATAGAAGACACAGCGCAGAGTCATGTGATGAACTCAAATACTGTGATGGAAACACAGGAAAAAAGCTGCAGACGCTTTATAACACAGCGTACGATGACGGTGTCATTTTGTGGTATGAATCCGGGACCAATAAAATGTTCCTGATCCTAATGGCACTTAAAAGCAGATACAAAGGGAGACGACGAGCCTCTGGAACACGTCGGTGACTGACATCGGTTGTCAAAATCGTCCGCAGTTTATTGCGCACGCTGTAGTTGAATTGATTAATTGACTCATCGATTCAGCACTAATGACATACATTCATATCAAATGTCGTGCATGTTTGATAAACGGAGTATGTAAATATCAGCCTGACCCCCCCAAAAAATAAGCATTTAAAGCGATGCGACGTGTTTCTAGAGCAGAAGGTCTGAGGTAAGTTGGGGAAACAGTGAGTCATGCACTGGTTCTCCTGCAGCTCTCTCTCTCTCTCTCTCTCTCTCTCTCTCTCTCTCTCTCTCTCGGGAGAGTCCTTCCTGTCAGACTGCAGATGAAATGACCTGTGAGTAAAGTGGGCATTTTTTGGGGGGGAATGCTTATTTATTGAGCTGGCAGAGAGGAGACTTTATGATTCACTGACAGCCACAAACACACACAAGCTTCTCCTCGCACTTCCGTGACGAGAGTACCAAGTTGTTCCTCATCCTTCTCCTCATCCTTCCTCTCATCCCTCTGTTCTTCTCTGACTCACAAGGAGCTTTTCCTCCGGTACGCTACAGTCAGTTTAACGGTTACTGAGGTGTCTGTAATAGATTTTCACCACCTCTGGTTTTATTTAACTTTATCTTGTTGCCACCCGATGACAACCTTCCAGGAGCTCAGGAATACACTCATTGGATATACCAGTGGGGTTTGAAATAAGGGAAGGAAAATGTTTCTGAATTACATGAGAAAAAGTGAACAATTAACAGAAAATAATATGGTATGCAAATAGGCACGAATCCAATTTGATGATTAGTTTTCACCCAACAAGGCCATCGACATGTGTCAGGTAACAGACAAATAAATACATGATAATAATTAACAACCAGCAGACACAACATTAACAATTATTTTTGAGTCATGTTTCTGGTAAGTTAGTCTCCTTTGAGCTCTGTTTTGGTCTCCGGAGGGAAATATTTGGCCGTAGCTGCTAAATGCTCCGCTCTGTGGATTCATCAGCTTTATTAAAAACAGCTGCTGGAAACAATGAGACGTGAAAGTAAATCAAAACAACGAGCTGAGAGGGGCTACAGTGTGAAGTGGAACTGCAGAGTCGGCTGATAATTACATGGAGTGACCTCTTTAACAATAAACATGCTTATATAAAAAAATACTGTTGCTTATTAATGCTTTATATATTTAAATAATCACAGATGTAGACATCTACAGTCTCGAGATGACAGAAATGGAAAAACATTCATTTTTTTTATTCTTGCTCTCCAGGTTCAACCTCCCAAACTGAGCCCGTGAACAAAGGAACGGTGCGATGCCTCGAGAGCACTTCGTGATACCGTTCTGAGACACACAGACGCATCCCCGCCCAGGCCAGCGGCCCAGCTGATGTGATGCTTAGCGACATGACCTTCATGTCTTGCCCAGCGCCATGGAAAGCCCCCCGAGTGCTCCCCCCCCCCCCCCATGCTGCCTGTGTGGGGCTCTTCCTGCTCTGGTCTAGTACCTACTGTCACTTGCTATTCGGAGACAACACAGCTACCTCACAACACACAGGTGCAGCCGAGCACGACTAAGACACACAACATCATATCCACCATGCACACAAATGCCAAATATGGATAATCAAAAACACACATGCATGTACGTAAATAACTAGGACGCAGGTCGGAGGAGTGTGTAGACGAATGTGTAGTGAAAGTTCAGCAAAGAGTCTTCCAGTGTTGTCCTAGAGTTGGAGGCACTGCAGGTGTGTGTGTGTTTGTGTGTGTGTGTGTGTGTGTGTGTGTGTGTGTTTGTGTGTGTGTGTGTGTGTGTGTGTGTGTGTGTGTGTGCAGGATTGTAATCAAGCACCAAGCTGTCCTGTCCCGACATGAACTCGCCACTTAACGATCCTGAAGACGCGCTCATTCTGACAGCTTACATTATAATTCATGAGGTGGATGCTAGTCTCCTCCACACCCACACACACACACACACACACACACCATTCTTAACCTTTGGTGCTCGTCGACACCGTGTAGAGTCGCAGCTACAAAGATGGCCCCTGCAGCCTTCCTGCGTTATTGCTGCAGATCTAGTTTTTCTCACCGCGTCGACGGCATATGAAGTTGATTTGCTCTGCTGTGGATGTAAAAGACTCCCGTTGTGTTGTTGCAGTGGTCTAGCAACGTGTGACCAGGTAGCTTGTGTCACATGTTCTGCTGGGATGTGTGAGACTTTCACAGCAGAACAAGGATCTGATGTGTGAGTCTTTGTAGCCGCGCTAGCCGCGAGGCTCTGAGGTCAAAAAGTGAAAATACGAAACATTCATGATCTTCAAACATTCACTGCTTTGTGCTCGATGCTGATTAGCTAACGCTAGCATGCTAAAGACGGTGACTATGACAAAGAAAGGATCGGCATGTTAGCATCGTTAGCATGCTGACGCTAACATTTAACTCAAAGCCTCACTGAGGTGATAGCACGGCTACATGCTAGCCTTGTGGCCGTGCATGTGCGTCAACTTGTGCTTGATTTCATATATTTCATATCTTTATCTAGAACAGAATATTTGTCAATGCATGCGGAACAATTATGTACAATTATTTGCATACGTCCCGGTAAGATGAAAATAGGTTAGCCATAAAGGCTATACAAATAATCTGAAATTCTGTCAGTATAAATAAATGCAGCCTAAGATGTAGAAGCCATCACTGGTATGTGAGGTTTACAACGGGACAGCAACACACACACACACACACACACAGCACGTCAGCTGTGACAAGAGAAAAACAACAACAACAACAACAAAACAACCCTGAGATCCATTTCTGTTTGTTTGGTCGGTGGCGGCTTCGCTTTCTCTCCCCTTTGCTGCCTGTGTTTCCTTCACTCACTCCTACACTGTGTGTGTGTGTGTGTGTGTGTGTGTGCGGGTGTGTGTGTTTGTGTGTGTGTGTGTGTTTGTGTGTGGTGTGTGTGTGTGTGAGGAAGTGAAAATGCACTTTGGCCCACAAGCTTATTAATGCATGTATCTCCCCGTGACACATCCGTCTGGGGGAAAGTCCAGGTCAGATTCTCTGTTTTTCTTTGAGGGTTAGAAAAACTTGCTTGCATCAGTGTCTGTTCTCCCTCTCGGTTTAGGAACCTCCGAGGTTTTAATTTACGAACTCATGCGTCCAAAAAAGCTTAATTGTTCCGCCGCTGTGCTGGAATGTTTTAATGTTGTTGTACTCCTTCCTCTGCAGTGAGAACGAGGCCAGCGTGAGCACATTCCCCGGGTTTGTTCCTCGCTGGAACAGATAGACGGATAACGTCTGCGCTCTCCAACCTGACCTCCAACACGATGGTGTGTGTGCACACACGCACGCACACACACACGCACACACACACGCACACACACGCACACACACACGCACACACATACGCAAAGTTGAACTTAAAACAGGATGAAAAAGAAATAAAAAACTTGGTCCAGTTCTTCCGGCCACAGAGTCCACGGAAGTGCTAGACATCGCCAGCGGGCTCAGGAAAATGTTGTCTGTGCGTGTGTGTGTGTGTGTGTGTGTGTGCGTGTGTGTGTGTGTGTGTGTGTGTGTGCGTGTGTGTGTGTGTGTGCGTGTGTCAGTCAGCCTGTCTTTTTATGGGTCTGTGCATCTATGTGCGTGGGTGTGTTTGAAGGAACAAGGGGTGACTGTACTGTGAGACAGTATGTATGCACAATAATGTGCATATAAAGAAAATGCTCTTTCCCTTTATTATCATCCCTTTCCCATTTTCATAGTTATGGACATTATTATTATTATTATTATTATCGGGTTTTGTGACATTTAATTCGCTAACTTCATGAATATGTTTCCCACTACCTTATTTATTCATATTTAATTATTATATATTTTATATGAGAATAAGATTATTACGCGTCAACAATGGACCAATTGGGTATGAGACTGTTTCATAGCGTTTCAGTGAATGATTTCACAGAACGAGGACACATCACTGTAATTATCTCTCCTCTCGTCCATCGACTTCACTGTTACGTTTCCGTGCACGTTTCCGTGCACATGCGTCGCTGAAAACAGCTGATTGGCACCCGGTCGCCCGTATTCGAGGCGAAGATATCTGCATTTTCCACAAGAAGTGTAGCTGAGGATTACCCAGAATATAAGATGACAGGAAGCAGGTTGGTTGGTCACATGACATTTAAGAAGTGGAGAAAACCACGAGAGACTCCCGCATGTACGATATCGAGTGCAAAGACAAAACTACCTGGTTAGGTTTAGGAAAAGTAAATAAGCTAGGTCTGCGTGGTTGAGGTCGTGAGTTACGTCATACTGGAAGCTCTGCTAGCAGCATGTCTCACCCCCAGACCAGGAGTTTGAAGGGTTCAGTGTCTCCAAGCTTCACATTCATATTGGACCACACAGCGAGACATTAGGTGCAAAGCCAGCATTCAGCACCAATGCAGGAAGTGGCCCTTAATATCTGGACCTGTTGTTGTTGATCAATGACCCCGACCCCAGATTGAGGAAAGCGACGCTGCGGTTCTGGCCTTCGCTTATTTTCTGTTTGTTTTTGCAGAATTGTCCAATAACATCATTCTGTGTGTCTCCACCTGTGTGTCTCCACCTGTGTGTCTGTACAGGTGTGTCTGTACAGGTGTGTCTGTACAGGTGGAAGACACACAAAGACACACACACAGGGCAACATACATACCTGTACATGCATCTCAAGACAGACGGAGAGCAGCAGCTTGTGCTGGGAGACAGGTGCACTCATCTCCAAGACATTCCCCTCTAATATCTACATCTGCATCTCCCCCCCCCCCCCCACACACACACACACACACACACCTCTCTGCGGGGTTCAGGTGGGATGGTGACGCATTCGGCTCAAGCAGGCGTCTTATTAGCTGAGCAGGAGGCCCGTGTTCCCTGTGGGGGCTGAATGCTGCTGAGTCATCCTGTACTAGCTGAACAGTACAAGTCTTCTGACACACACACACACACACACACACACACACAGGCAGCTGATGTACACTCATGCACATACACATGAACGTCTGATTTTCTGGATTCCAATGAGTTTTACTGTGTAGGTGCATCAGGTTCAGTGTGTGTGTGTCTGAGTGTGTGTGTCTGTCAGTCTACATGTATCCTGCAGCTCATTGAACCGGCGGCTTGATGCCGGAGTCGTCCTCCCCACCGATCGGCCTCTTCTCCGTCTGCATCACCTGGTCACACCAACACAGACATTCTGCAGAGTCATGGCGGCCGCGGTGACGCCGCTGTCAATCACAACCTGCTCATCCCAAATATCAATTGTTTATTTGACGTCCTCCGGCCAAATCAATCACTCAACTACAGCACCGTGGTTTCTTTGTTGGCTTCATCTTTGCACTACTGTTTTGTTTTGTTAGTTAATTTAATTGAACATTCTATTTGCTGTTTATTTTGTGCATTTTTTATATATTTTAATGCGTAACCTGTATGTGGAAAAGCTGCAGTAGCAAAGAAATATCTATCCATCCATCCATCTATCCATTTATCTATTCATCCATCCATCCATCCATCTATCCATTTATCAATTCATCCATCCATCTATCCATCCATTTATCTATTCATCCATCCATCTATCCATCCATCCATCTATCCATTTATCAATTCATCCATCCATCTATCCATCCATTTATCTATTCATCCATCCATCTATCCATCCATCCATCTATCCATTTATCTATTCATCCATCCATCTATCCATCCATTTATCTATTCATCCATCCATCTATCCATCCATCCATCTATCCATTTATCTATTCATCCATCCATCTATCCATCCATTTATCTATTCATTCATCCATCTATCCATCTATCCATTTATCTATTCATCCATCCATCCATCCATCTATCCATGTATCTATTTATCCATCCATCCATCTATCCATGTATCTATTTATCCATCCATCCATCTATCCATCTATCCATTTATCTATTCATCCATCCACCCATCTATCCATTTATGTATTCATCCATCCATCTATCCATCCATTTATCTATTCATCCATCCATCTATCCATCCATTTATCTATTCATCCATCCATCTATTCATCCATTTATCTATTCATCCATCTATCCATTTATCTATTCATCCATCCATCTATCCATTTATCTATTCATCCATCCATCCATCTATCCATTTATTTATTCATCCATCCATCTATCCATCCATTTATCTATTCATCCATCCATCTATCCATCCATTTATCTATTCATCCATCCATCTATCCATCCATTTATTTATTCATCCATCCATCTATTCATCCATTTATCTATTCATCCATCCATCTATCATTTATCTATTCATCCATTCATCCATCCATCTATCAATTTATCTACTCATCCATCCATCTATCCATCCATTTATCTATTCATCCATCCATCTATCTATCATTTATCTATCTATCCATCTATCCATCCATCCATTCCTCTATCATCCATCCATCTATCCATCCATCTATCCATCCATCTATCCATCTATCCATCTATCCATCTATCCATCTATCCATCCATCCATCCATCTATCTATCTCTTTCTGCAGGTTAAGAAATTGCATATTTGACTTGCTGCTGTTAAAAGAACAATATTGGACATTTTCTATATGGAAATTTTCTACCTTTAAAACTAAAGTCTGAAACTGAAATAAGAAGCAAGGCGCTTCCACCTGATGAAATAGCACAAAATAATGTAAGTTTAAACTCTTTGGAAGTAACACTAGTAGCTTACGTTTCTAGTTTTCAGTACAACTCTTCTCTCTGTGTGTTGTGTATACATTTCATACTCAATGCGTTGGCATGTCCAGAAATACATAAATAACTCGACCTCCTTTGCAATCGGACCATCGCTGCTCGGGCAAGGCGTACGGCCAAAATGTATATTCTTATTCTTCTTCCAAATGAGCCGAGATGAGGCGACATCTCATTCTCGGCGTTCAGAAGGTCGGCCGCTCTGCTGAGCTCACTCTGCTGTTGCATATTTCAGAGTTTATTTCTGATGTTCTCGCACTTTCCCTCTGAGAAATAAACTGCCAATGTGCCTTAACGCTGAGAAACAAGCTGACAGAACACTTACTTTACGCTGTTAGTCTCGGGTTGTGCACACTGGGTCTGGTCCATGAACTCATCTGAAAAACATCCATCAATATCCCCTTCCACCTTGTGAATGTTTTTTATCCATTTGCAAAAAATTCCTGACGGCGCGCGAGAGAGAGAGAGAGAGAGAGAGAAATAAAGAAAGGTCGCGAGGGGTCGAGCGCCGCCGAGTTCATACGCGTGAGGGACGGAGGCCGAGCGAAGGAGGGACCGCCGGACAGAGGGAGGGAAATAAAAGAAGGAAAGAGTGAGCGAGAGGAACAGTAAACAGGCGAGTGATCAATGAACGCCTGACGGGACTCAGCTCTCGTTTTCCAGCGTTTCCATGACGAAGACAAACGACCCTGCAATGAAGGAAAATGAGGATTTTATCACCCATTTCCCTCTCGCACCGTTGCTGGCCCACGCTCCCCCAGATTGCTTGTGTGTGTGTGTGTGTGTGTGTGTGTGTGTTTTCCACGCCGGGAAGTTAACCAAATGTGTGTCCCGTGCTCCTGAAAGGCTGGCTTATGGTGGTACGCTGGCCCATGGGGGCAGTTTAGAGAAATCACTCACTCAGTTGGAGACTTGTGGAGAAATGCCCACGGTCTGCAACATCTGTACGTTACCTGGGATCCTGTGTGTGTGTGTGTGTGTGTGTGTTTAAAAGGACATTTATCTCATCCCAGATATAATTACACAGCCCCGGGGTAGAGGGGAGTTACACAGCTCTCCCTCCTCTCTCTCAAACCCCTCCATTCCTCTCCTTCAGCCTCCCTCTTCCTCTCTTACCTTCTCTTTATTACACGAGCCGCGAAAGACGATCCGACTCTGCCGTCTTCAGGAAGTCATTATGGGATTAACTCATTCCCAGAGTATGGATCTCTTCCCTCAGAAGGCTGAAGGGGGCTCCCCTTGTTCTCTTTCCCCCCAGACACGGCTCACTCTTGTCGGGGTAATCAACCAGCAGCGCTCCTTCCTCCGGGCCTGGAGCTCTCCACCTCGGGGGAAATCACTTCTCTGCTTCTCTTCACTTCATCCAAAATGTGAAGAAATGGAATTCATCACATGTACAATTATTCCGGAGAAGGGTTTATTACAGGATTACGGAAACACGTCGGTGGGTGTTTTAGTTTTAATTTTCACCGTGCTAAGTAATAGCTGCCGGAGCCGCCGAGCGAGCGAGAGCTTTTTTTGGAACTACAATAACTGCGTTATCCCACAGACCTGACAGGAATCCGCAGCCCGGGGGGGGGGGGAAGGAGTTTATTATCATCACTTCCTGTTTGTGAATCTCTCTCCTCCCCCCCCCCCCCCCATGGGCTGCTGGGTAATGACACCTGCCACCATGCCAACATCTCTCACTTACTCTGAGGGCAAGATTAACAGTTGAAAGCAAAACCGCCGTGTTTCTGAAGGGGAAGAGTTGATGGAAGTGGTTTTACAACGCTGCTCACCTCAACACGTGCACATGCAGCGTGCACAGTGCACGTGCATGTTGCATGTTGTTAAACACTGTCGCGTCTGTTGATGGAGTAATTTTAAGAATGCTCTCCGGCCGCCAAGCACCATCTTATTTAGAGAAATCACGTTCAGTACAGGACCCCTCTTTCCTCCCTCCACTGTCTTTGCAGCTGTCTTCAGCCTTGCTCTGGGCCATAACAACCATGTGTTGGTGCCACACACACACACACACACACACACACACACACACACACACACACACACACACACACTCAGTGTTATTTCCAGAGTCACAAGTTAGTGTTGTTCTAACTCGGGCCATGTGGCCGCCTCCTGTTACAAAGGAGCCACACATATTTCGGCGCAGGCCGGGCATTTATCTCTTGTAATGTGATTGTGCTGACGTGCCCTCGCTCTCAGCGGTCGGTGGGGTCAGGGTGGGCCAGCCACATGGTTTGGGGGGGTCAGCCCCCCCCCGGGCCCTGTTTCGCTCTTGTTTGTTCGCATGTCGCCCGTCAGGGAGCCGGGGCTGATCACAAGCGACGACTCCTGGTTTAAGTGCCTCTTCCTCCGTTCCCGTTTGTCCTGACGTTGCTCAGCGTGCTTCATCATCAGAACATCTACGGCCACGTTTACAGCTTCTGTTTACATGTTTGGGGGATAATGTGTCAAAGTCAGTCAGAAATGATTACATTCTGATATGTTTTGTACTTTCTTTGCCACTTGGGGGCCAGTGGGAATAATGTTAAACAAAATCCTGACATAACATTAAAGTTGATATGCAGGCGAGTGA